>NW_026516417.1:0-50032 GCF_025602895.1 Polychytrium aggregatum
GGCAGGTTTCCGGATGAGGGTGCCGGCAAGAAGTGTCAACAACTGGATCATGATCTGGTTGCGGCGGTGAGCCCGTGGAGCCAACTGTGGGCGATTCCTGCCGCCTCGGCTGCCGAGCCGTCACGACCAAACAAGCTCGTCGTACGAGTGCACATACCATGGGTAGCTGACGTTGGCTGGGCCGCCTGGGTTGAGGGGCTTCCAGTCGCTCCCCAGCTGAGACGATGCCGCCTTTGCTGAGCAGAACCACGGCTCCATAACCATGTCGCGCACAACATACATGAATATCCCCATGCAGATCGCAATCTGGCCCAGCAATGACGACAACACCCCGAGACTGAAGAGATCATCAGTCGGACGCTCGATCGTGAAGCGGTGTGCTGGCCCAGTGTAAAGCATCAGCAGCGCCAGCAAGAACACGATCACCATGTCGTCAAAGAGGAACTGGTTGTTGGATATGGCGGTCGAGAACTGATAGAGCGTCGCGGTAATCATCACTTGGATCAAGGGATACATGGTCATGTACTTTGCAGCGTTGTCGTCGCCGCACCGGAAGAGCAAACAATGTCAGCCTGGATGGATTCGGTCGTTGTCGGGTCTCCCATGTTCTGTTCCGGTGCGCTGACGGATCTGCTCACTCACCTTGAAAGCAGTCAATGATGTCTCGAGTGCACAGCGCCCCTCGGCAAGCAGCAGCGGCAGGTCTGAGATGGACTTTTTGGCCGATGTAAACGGAGCAATGATGGACGCTGTC
The DNA here is from genome assembly GCF_025602895.1 of Polychytrium aggregatum. NCBI lineage: Eukaryota > Fungi > Chytridiomycota > Chytridiomycetes > Polychytriales > Polychytrium > Polychytrium aggregatum. The sequence continues at coordinate 755 of NW_026516417.1, forward strand.
GCCGCCACACCGAGCAGAATCAGCATAGATGGTGGATTTGCGGTGCAGCGATGCAAGATCCATCCGAGTCTGGCAGCAGCCTACCTTCGGCGCTCGAAAGTGCCAGTCCAACATGAGCAGCTTTGAGGGCACCGCAGTCGTTCGTGCCTGTGGACCAATGAGGGAGTAGTTCATAGTCAGATTCGATCCCGCGTCCTCCGCTGTCACGCTGTCACGCTGTTATATGATGCAGAGTCGGCTGTTTGGTGTCTGCTGGGCTGTTCATGCGGTACCGACCATCGCCGCACATGGCCACATAGCGTCCTAGTTTCATCAGCCGCTCCACGATCCAGGTCTTGTGGTTTGGATTAGTACGAGCAAAGACCGAGGTCCGGGTGATGATCATGTCGATGAACGGCTTTTCATAGCACGAGATCAAGTGCTCGAGGGCGTCGCCTACAATTGCCAGCTCGACGTTGTCACTGAGGATATGCGGAAGGTCCTCGATCGGAAAGTCGATCTTGGGCATCTCGACATGTTTCTTGTCCACCAGCGCGTCCAGATTGGCCGCCGACTCAAAGAGAGAGTCGACACGGGTGAGCTCTGAGAACCGGAGACCCTCCTTGGTCTTCTCGATCAGCAGAATCCGGGTGGCCAGTCGCAACTCGCGGGCAACGTTTATGGCTGTCAGGACATTATCGCCCGTGCTGGGGAGCATCGGTAAGTCGGGCAAAACAGACAAGCCGAATCAGAAAGAGTGGCATGATCGTGACTGCATTGGATTGCATGTGTGCATTGGATTGTATGTGCATTGGATTGCATAGGTGCATTGGATTGCATGTGTGAATCTGGCCTCAGCAAACCCAGCCGCTGCGGTGCATACGACGCGGCACGCTTAGGCTTACATGATGATCGACCGTATCCTGGCGGCAGTGAGCGTTTCGACGACGACAACACTCTCTGGCTTGACTGGGTTTTCCATGATGATGAATCCCTGGAACTGCGCGCCCTCGTCGACCTGGTCTCGCTTGATGTTGGAAAGGGCATCGGCGGTCAAGTTGCGGAGCGACAATTTGGTGCTCATGTCGGTGCTGGCACAGGCCAGCACGTAGTATCCCTGCGACGAGTAGCTCTTGAAGACTTCCTCAAAGTTGTCTGGGATGCTGCTTGGGTTGCAAATGTCTCGGATTGCCTCGGGCGAGCCCTTGATTAGACCCAATGGAATGTTCTCTGCCGTCAGGGCAATCACAGAGCTTCGTTGGACGTGCGCATCAAACAGGAACCTCTTGATGATTCGGAGGGACCTTTCTCCTGTCCTCGTCCCCGGAATCAAATTGAGCAGGATGGGAATGTCCTCCCCGATGGTGATGTCCTGGTCCGGGTGCAGAGTCCACCCCGATGCCGAGAACATTTCCTGATCGACGACGTGGCCGGCCATGGCCCCGCCGACTGGTTGGAGACTGTGGCAGGCCGCCACGACCTTCTCGAGAAGCGATTCGGGGGGCGCCTGTCTGAAGAACTTGCTGAACGCTCCACCGCGGGTGCTCGGGACGCAGCCCTTCCATCTCAGCGACGATGTGGTCAATGTGCCAGTCTTATCCCAGCACATAAGATCGATTCTACCTGTGGCCAGGGAAAGAGCAGGCATTAACACAATGTCTCGTCCACACTTGGTTCGCTTTCTGTATCAGTGCGATTTCTGACTCGTCGCTGACCTGCACAGTTGATTCGCTCTGGATTGATGCAGGTGGATTTTTTGCTTCTTGAGCCGCGCAAGCGAGAATCCTGTGCCGATGTAAGAACTAGTGGCAGCGAAGGCGGCACTATAGGAGCAGGCGAGGATTGGCAGGGTGTTAGAGCGCCATCAAGCGCAGATCAACACCATTGCTGCGATCGCATTGCTTGGATCTGCTCGTGTCGAATATGAGGCTACTAAGCAGCTTTGCAAGATCCAGGTCGCTCGATACAAACCAGCGATCGTGATGAGATCCAAGGCCGAGAGGAGCACACTGCCGAACTTGAGGTTGGTGGTAGAAGCTGTAGCCGTTTGCAGAGCACAGGTCAGCGATGGTGCTACATCAGTCAACGGCCCCAAGCGATCCAGCGATTCAGCGACCCAATGAGCATCATACTCGTGCAGCAGAGCTGCACTTGCCCTGTTATCATGCGGTGGCTGAACGCCAGGACGGCAACGATTGCCATGATGAGAAGGTACTTGTACGAATCCGTCGGAACTTGAACTTGACCAGCGGCGGGAATATGATGGATCGAAAGAGCTCGCCCCTTGGACGAAGAGAACCCGGTCGAGACAAACAATGCCGATGGTCGAGTGCTCGAGTGAGAATGGCTCGGGGTTGGTGCTGATGTATCTTTGCTTCGACCATAGTCGAGCCTCCAAACAGAGTGTGGCCGCGGTTGCGCTCGGCCCCGTAAGAGGTGCCCTTCACAATCGGAGTCCTTGACAACGGCGGCGGCCTCGCCGGTCAGGGAAGATTCGTCGACGGTGCACTCGCCCTGAATCAGCACCATGTCGCAGACGATCTGCTTGCCGGATTCCTTGTCAAGAATGACGGCGTCGCCGACCACCAGGTCCTGGGCATTGACTGTGCACAGAGTCGAGTCTCGAATGATGGTGCATTTCTGATCGACCCGAGTGAGTGCTCGGAGGGCATCCATGTTGGTTTTGGTGCTGTACACCTCCGAGATCAGGGATCCGGCACTCATGGTCATGATGACAATGCCGAATGTGTAGTAAGCCTCGTACACCCCTAATGCACGCGACAGAGCAAAGGTTGCATCAACGACGGTGATTTAGTTCAGCTGACAGAAGCGCACAAGTGTGGAATGCAAAGTGTCCAGGTCGACAAATACTCTTTGCTGCTCTCTGTATCCACACACTTGGGAAAGCAGATATCCGCGGCCTCCTCAGAGAGATCCACGTGTTGATCTCGGTGAGGTTGCCAGCAGGGACGTCCTTCGGCTTGGACGCAATCATGCCACAGTGTGCGTTTTCGGGTGAGTCTCCTCGCGCTCGCACAAGGACATACAGATGAGTGTCGAGAACACTTGGAAGGCGTAGAATGGGTGCATGATCTTCTCCATGAGGATCGACAGGACCGGCGGCGAGTCGATTGAGATTTCGTTGACTCCGAAGCGGAGCAGAAGGGATGCAGCGATGCTCGAGCTCAGGCCATATTTGAACGGAAAGATTTCGTCTGTAGCTGTTGGAAGCCTGGTGGTTTGGCGCTGGATGGGGATGTTCGGTCGCGCCGGTCCGGGGCCAGAATCGGTGCGCATTCAGGAACGAGACAAAGTGAGCCTCTCGGACCGACAGGACTGCCAACCCATCCGAGTGTAGATGCCTTGCCTCAGAGAAGTCGTGCGAATCTCACCTCAAAGGACAAGCCCTCGTACGAGTAAAAGTAGCGCTGCTTGCGGAACTCAAACATCATGATGCCGTCGTACGAGTGCTCGATCTTGGCTTCGAAGCTCTGCCCATCCAGGCCCACGATCAGGGCCACGTCTGCGGCCTGCCACGATGCGGCTCGGGTCCGGGCCAGGTGCGTCCAGATCCATATCTTGTACTGAGCCACCAGCGGAACGATGCCGACGGTCAAAACTGAGGCAAGAATATAGAGTAGCAGGCCAGAGACGGAGTACTTCCAGGCCGATATAGATAGGAATTCCGCTGGCAGCTGATGCGGTGTCAGCAGCGCCTTGATGTGCGGGGGACACTGCGAGCGGGCCCTCTCGATAGCGAGGTTGGAGCGATCCATAGCGAGGCAATAGCGAGGATGGGCTTTGCACCAAGTCCAGAGCGAGTCGAGTGTTCAACAGATGCCAAGTAGACAGATGCGTGCGCTCGGGCGGGTGAGAGATCTACGGCGGAGTGGCCTTGCAGGGGGGTCAGTTGGAGCGATGTCGGCCCTGTCGATCTGTGTCGGCAGGCGAAGTGCGCTGTTATATGGCAATCGGAGGCATCAGCTGCGTGGATCCAGGGACAAACAATCTCGTCCGCAGAGTATTGTTTGCCCCCGAGCGTTCTGAATGGAACGAGGCTCAATCATGATACAACGGCAAAGCCAACAAACGCCCCCGGCAATGCCTTGCAAACAATCGCAACTAAAGCGAGGACCAGCGGCTCCAGCCGATTGCTCAGCACGTCCGGCTGCCGGAGCGATGCTCGATGGCATGGTGTGGCCATGATGAGGCTCGTCCGGCAGCGGACGGGACTGGATGAGACTGGATGAGACTGGATGAGACTGGATGAGGCTCGGGTATTGGGGAGAGCTTGGTGGCCGCCCGAGTGATGTGCCGAGCGGATGCTCAAGCCGTGGGAATTGGTGTGCGATGATCGGAGCGTTTTGACGACACTTCCAGACTGGCAGTTTGTTTGTCCCATTCTCCGAGCCAACCAAACATCCGCCACCGCCCCATGCTCCAGCAACATTGTCGATGGCCAGGGTGGCGAGAGCATGTCGAGCTCGGCTTGCCCATCCAAGAACCATATCATGCTCGGCATCGGCGCAACATCGACTGACTCTGCTGCCCTCGCTGTCCCTGCCATCCGAATCACACCCGGCCACATCCGCTCGCTGGGATTGAGGGACTCCATCGGCCAATGTGCTGATCCCTCGATCTGACGACAGCGCATCGCGCGGGTTTTCTCGGCCCTCGGTTGCCCTGGCCGCTGCCTTTCTGCCTGTGATATCGCCTCTTGCTTGCTTGCTTGCTCGGTTTCGCTTCGTCTGTCGCGAGCGATTGTCGACGATATGTTTCTGGACCGGATAGCCGAGCTGGGCCTGCTGCCGCGCGACCCAAGTGAGTGCGCATATCTGCGCTTCGGTTCAGATATAGGCAATGAAACGAGCATCCACTATATTCTGGGCCGCTCAGGCAATCCTCCTCGCTAATCGCTGCTGGACAATCTCTCGATCCCTACCAACCGCATCGCTGGATCTGCGCCTCGACCGCAACAGAAAAATCGGTACTCTCGCGCTTCCCGCTGGCCGTTCGGAAGAAGCTCGTCCACGAAGTCAGCCAATGCCTGCTCCCAAACCAAAACCTCGTCGCGGAGCCGCAAAACCTGCTGACCTCTCCCACCCATGTGCGCTGGGTGATGGAGATTGTCGGCCAGGGCTTTGCGCTGCCTATCGAGGACTTTCTCGTGATCCAAAGCACAATCTCGGTGTACTCGAACTGGCTGCTTGAGGAAGACAGCCTCCCTGTCGCGATGAAGCAGATCGAGGACGACCAGATTCGACAGAACTTTTGGCAGGTGAGTCTGTGCCTGTCGCGAAGGGCGCATTCAACTTCCGAGACGACCAGTTCGACCACAATGCTTCGAGTCGGACTGCACGGATACTGGCAGAGTCGCATAATTCGATGACGGCGCTCAGGCACATGAAAGGATGTGCACATTCGGACGAATCCCGTGGAGACTCGACACGACGGCCTCTGCTCCAAGCGCTGGGTGACCGTCTCAATTGCAGCCATCACCGTCGCATCGTGTGCTCTGAAGAATTGCTGACATGCAGTGCCTTTGCGTGCCCCTGCAGTCCATCTTCTCGCATTTCTCGCTGCTCTTTGAACCCCGAACGCACTGTGAGCTCCCAAACAACTCCAAGATCGAGGACTTTAACGTCTCGGCGATCCAGGTCGAGCTTTGTCGCACTATCCTCAAGGTGCTGGCGATCTTTGGTCGTCAATCGGGCCACGCGTTCTCGGAGGCAACCTGGATCCTGCTGCTGAAAGTGCTTCTGGGCATGTGCGACCGGCTGCTGAGCGAGCCGCTCGCCCGCAAAGACAGCAAGCGCAAGATTGTGAGCAGTGGGCCAAAGTCCGACAAACTCGCCCTTGTTGTCGAGGAAGAGGCTGGCCCCATCATGGGCGACTGCCTGTGCAAGCACCTGGTCCGGGTAGGTTGCGAGAGTGAGCAGCCAGAGTGGTGGTAATATGGGCGTGTGTGGTTGGGATGTGGGTAGGTGCTTCGGTACATGCACCAGATGCGGGCCGATGCGTCGAGGTGTGCGCTGGATAAGGATGGATGCGCATCCAGCGCCGGAATGTGCGTCTGGATGTGTGTCCATCAGCAGAACGAGTCACGACTGGCGATAGTGATCCATGATCCAGCTCCTATGCCATCGAGAACAACATCGATCGGGGATCCGCTGGTGGGTCTATGGCACTGAAGACGGATGCCTGCTCATGCCGTAACGGTGCTTCTAGGTGACGATCGAGCTGTGGCTGAGATCAAAGATAACCAAGATTGAGATGTGGGACTATTTGAAGGCAAGTGGAACGCTCTCTGCACAGAATCCCCTCCTGACCGACTCGGCGGCATGTTCGGCGTCCCGTTTCAACCCGGCTGCCTTCCAGTCTGCAGTTCTGATCCCTCCCTTCACCAACTCATTCAACAAACAGAAATTTTTCAGCCGATGGACGCATAGGCTGGATGTGGTCACCCAGTGGAATGCCACGATACTGGCGCTATCCCGGAGAGTGATCGGCCAGCTTTACGGGCCACCAGAAGGCGCCGAGCGGGTGATCATCTATGTGTACGGACTCGTTGTGCACTTGGAGTGGCGGCTTGGGGCACAGTGTGGCCGCGGCGGTACAAACGAGGCTGAGATGGCGTCAGCGGCAAGGAGGTTCATCATCATCGTCGTCGTCGTCTCACGAGGGCTTGCTTTGCCGTCATCACCCGCAGCGACGGATACACGATCGATCTGGATCTGCCTCCCAAGTTTGTGGTTTACGCCTGGCACCAGATGATATGTGAGTGCCGAGGCTGGAGCTGGCGACTGCTGAGGGCTTGAAAGTATACTTGCTCTGTTCGTCTGTCATGAATGTTTTGAATCTGGGATATCATCGGTTTGGCGGAAGCAAGCATAGCGATGCAATCGCGAACAGCTTGGGCTATCACAGCTGGCTAACGTTTGGGATGTGATACTTATGCGTGCTGTAACCCACACCAGATATGATTGGCAATCCAAATATGCTGCCATTTCGCAACTTTGAGGAAGCCATCAGGGTAAGCTCCGCAGTCGATGCCCGCAGACCACCAGCACTTGCGGATGGAGGTGAGGGGCGGAAATGGCACCAACCGAAGAGGGTCTGGCTTGCATCTATCAGGGCATCTCCAAGGTGGTTGGCGAGTTTCACGCCATCGGGATCGAGACGGACAGCGTGAAGTTGATGAATGCCACGGTGCCGGATGGAAATACTCTGTTGCACATGTTTGGATCGTGGCTGTTCGAAGCAACGACGAAGCAGCAGTCTGAGTAAGTGAGCCTGCTGGGATGCGACAGCCCGGCAATCAAGCACAAACAGCAGCCTAGTGATGAGGCAGAGCAATTGCTCTATACAAGCGACCGTGCTTCTGGATGAGTGACCGTGCTTGCTCGATGCCGCAGATTCAACAAAGGCAAAGCCATAGCCTTTGAGATCTTGTGTCGCATTGTCTGCCAACCGCAGCGACGCAACTTGTTTCTGCAGCTCTACTTGGATCGCTTCTACCACTGTTTGATACATGTACGGCATCACGGATCTGTGCTACGCTGAGCAGCTCCTTCCTCTGCCTGCTCGAAGCAAGCCAGCTGTTTCTGCTCGACAAAGCCGTGCTCTCTCTCACCTTCACTTCAGTGTGTGTCGCCTCGACTCGCTAATGCTTCTGTTCTGGCCAATCTCGCCTGGGTTCCTTCCTCTGTCCACAGGGTCTGCAAAGCGACCCGTTCTCAGTGACGGCGATTCTGCTGAATATGCCGACATTCTATATCCGCGAGCTCAACGGTGCACTGATGACCATCCCACACATGATCGTGGCAATTCGCCGTGTGCTTCCGATGCTGCAGACCGGGTTCGACCTTCCCGCCGACGATCTGCGCACGGCGGCACTCAAGATCATGGGCACCATCACCCCGTTCCTCAGCCACTTTGAGGCCATCAGCGTTCCGCCGCCGATCTGGGCCCAGGTCAAGTTTGCGACACTCGCTCAAGACGAGCCGTCTAAACAGGTGCGGCTTGGGTGATGACTCATCGGATGGAGCTGCGAGAGAGCGGCGCCTCTGTAATGGGATTGGTGTCGGCTGGCTTCCACACCTCAGCCCACAAAGCGTTCGATGATTCGAAACGGTTGATTCTATCTGTAACACAGAGGATTGCCAAGATCCATGCGCTGTACGGCGTGAACGACGTCACACAGCAACTGTTGCTTCTAGTTCAACAGACGGCAGCAGATCGATCACAATCGATGGAGTTTCGACTGGTAACGATATTCACTTTGTGTGAATTGGCGCTTTGGCAACGCTGCTCTCCATGATTGGTTCTGCGGGTGCTTTGTCTGTGTTGTGGTGAAACAGCTCGCGACTCAGCCAAAGAATTTGACTGACATGTTGGTTTCTCGGCCGGTGGTGGTGGTGGTGGTGATGGTGGGGAACGTGAACCGGGGGCTCTGGATGTGGATGACAGCTCAAGTGCGATGTCCTCGACATTCTCATCTCAACCATGATGATCGAGACCTTTGCCCCGAACTGCAAGTACGCGATTCACCTCCTGACGTGTTTTGCGCTCGAAGAAGGCGAGTTCTGTCCGGGCCTTCCTGCCTTCATTATCAAGCACATCCACGAAAAGGTAGTGTAGAGAGGATTGCGAGTCATGCAAAGTGATATGTGTGTGTGCGAGATCGAGATGGAGCGAGGGAGTGCTGGTGAGAGAGGGAGATGCCGAAGGGGGTCGATCAGACGAGTGTGGGATTTGGACTCTGACCGGACCTCAACTGTGCAGGCGTGCACCGGCGTCTGCAACTCGGAAGTGGTATTGTACTCGTTCGACGCCCTTCTGCAGCTAGGAAACTTGTACAAGCACGTCATTCGAGATAATCCGGTAAGGGGCGTGTGGTGTCTGCCTGAATACTGGCTACGCGCGAGCTGTGAGCTGTGAGCTGCGTGCTGGACGAGTAAGAGCTGAGTGCTGGCTGCGTGCCTACAATGAACCGCTGACACTGAACCAAACATCGCGGCTAGGGTTGTCCAAGGGAACTGGTCCTGGCGCTCTGTCGACTGATTGAGATCTTGCTTATGGAAGACAATACAGTGGTAGGTGAAATCGTCCTGGTCGAGCCCGGCAGTATCGAGTCGTAGTGTCCTTGGTAATGCCTCCACTCACTCACTCACTCACTCACTCGTGTACCGGTGCAGGCCTACCAAGTGGTCATCTCGCGAGCGTACGACTGCATGATCCGATGGGTTTTGCTCGGCGAGTGGTTTCTGAACGACAAGACCGTGACCAAGGTGGTGATCGGGACGCTCTGTCGAGGCATCGGCCTCCTCGATCGCGATGACGAGTTCTCAACCGTCATTCAGACCGCGACAGCGGCAGCAGCCCCCTCGACGACGGCAGCGGTGACGCTTGGAGCCCCGGCTGCATCTACAGCTGCGACTGCAACAGCGTCCGCGGCTGCCTCTACCTCGCCGTCGACGCCGATCCTGGCCTCTGCCAATGCCGTGATAGCATCGATCCCCATCTACGAAAAAGTCCCGGCCATCGTGGCCTCGATCGAGCGCAGCCTCGACAAGAAGAAGAATAACCGCACTGGCACCAAGCTCTTCCAGAAAAAGACGGCGCCTTCCTCGACCGGGGTCAGCACTGGCACGACGGACGGCGGCTTGGGCTTGCCCACCTTTGCCACGCTCTCGGCCGAGATGATGATCAAGGGCGCAGCCGAGGCGGCACTGGTGCAGCTGGCCAACCACTTGAACAACTTTCCGCCCGTGAACGAAACGACAGGCGTCAGCCGGATCAGCACCCTGTGGAACGAGGAGGCCGAGGTCAAGCGCATGCTCTCGGAGCGGGACAAGCTGCTCGGCCCACGGCCCAGGATCCAGCCCGTCAGTGGCGAGGCCGAAGGGCCGACCCAGGATCTCGTTCTCAGGAACGGTATTGCCCTCTCGGAGTACAGGCGGTTCCTGAGGTACTATGCATACGACCATAGAGTGATTCTCTGTGTCGTTGAGCGCCCCCCGTGGGCCTACCAACAGCCTGGCGACCATGGCGACATGCAACTCGAGCCATTCCACCGAAAGGAACAAGACAGCTCCGCCGAGCCCGACGGGCAGGCGACAGACGAAGCCAACCGGTGGAAGCAGGACAAATGTCTCCCGGAGCTGACGATTCTGATCCGAGACTCGAGCGGCAAGTATTCGTGGAAATCTCGGCTGGAGTACCTCGATGAGAAAGCGCTGGCGCTGCTGGCGCCCGAAAAGCCTGAGAAGCCCGAGGATGTCTTGGCCTCGTCCGAGCTGTTCGATGAACTCGAGCACGACTCGTACCACTTCATCCCCACTGAGCTGCCGTACAGCCCAAACAACTGCACCATCGAGAGAGCCGTGGCGGTGAACGAGGCATCCATACCGGATATCGAGACGCTCTTTGACGAGAGCGCCGAGATCAAAGAGGCATACAACGCGTATCACCAAAAGACGCAAGAGTTTACAGAGAAGGAGCGGGGATGGCGAACGGAGATTCTGCAGAGGTAGGTGATGGAAATGGAGGGACAGCCGCTCCAGCGAGTCGCCCCGATTCGAATAGGCAGAGTGACTCAAGCACGCGGTGCAGATGGGAAGCCGAGTACGGACGATGTCAATGGAAGATGCGGATCAAGGGATGGCTGTTGTAGTCGTGGCTGGTTGTATGTCACGGTCAAGCAGCGACAATTTCGGCTGATTCTGCTGTCACAACTGTCCATCCACAAGTGATGATTATGCCGGCATCGAGGTCAAGGTCGATCCAACGCCACCCATTGATCTCATGGATCCGAACCACATGTAAGCAGGCGTTGTTGGCATCGTCAAAGCAGCAGCGGCAAACCGCAGTCGAGCGACCAGGGGGTACTGTGGAAATGCGGATCCAGCACAGGCCGGCACACTGGCAGCGCCTCCCTCTTCTCACGCCTTCCATATCGATGCGCTTGGATGATCGATGCAACGGTGCGCCGACAGATCGCAGGTATCCCGGCTCTATCTCGGCCATTCGGGGCTGGCCTCGCCCGAACACCGATCCAAGCTCAAGCCCTTGCAAATCAGCGACTCGTTCCTGCGGGACCTCGAACGGCTTGACACATTACCGGAGTGAGCATCGAATCGACCAGGGAGCAGGGAGCAGAGCAGAGAGCAGAGAGCAGAGCAGAGAGCAGAGAGCAGAGCAAATATGAGTGGTGTGAATAGCTCGGGACAGCCAGCCGGATTCGATTTCGATTCGCTCCCTTTGGCTCACAGCGTCATTTGACTGTTTATCTCCTCGCTTCTCCCTCTGCCATCGGGTCGCAGGCGAGACTGCTTGAGCTTTGGTGTTTTGTTCTGTCGATCGGGCAAGGACACCATCCAGGACATTCTGTCGCCAAAGGGTATCAGCACGGACTTTAAGCAGTTCATGTCCTCGCTGGCGTGGCCGGTACGTATGTTGCCACAGATGGCGCCCGATGGGTTTCTGTGCCAAGAGCACCGGCTGTGCGGCTGCGTTTCATGGTCGTATGGGCTCTTGAAACGGCGGCGTTGATTGATGTAATCGGTTTGTGGGCGGTGCCGGGACGCTGATCGATTGGTGGCCTCGTTTGCGGTGTTTTTATCGGTTGACTGGTGCCGTAGTCGCAATGTCGTTGTACCTGCCGATCGATGTCCACCCATGTCCCATCGTTCGGGCTGTTGAGATACTGTGCTGAAAGACCGTTGTTCTCCCGCCCGTCCACTTGCAATACTCCGGTGGCAGGTCGACCTCGAGACCCACCCAGGGTACAAGGGCCGGCTCTCAAAGACGTACTGCTCGACAGCACCCTACTGGGCGAACCGCAACTGGGAGATCATCTTCAACTGTCCGTATTATATCCACGACACCAGCGTTGGCGTCGAAACACCAAACATTGCTATCCCAACGAGCGTCAACAGCGCCTCGGGGCTCTCGTTCCCATCGCCGTCTGGGGATTTACCGTACGAAACGCCCGAGAGCCTCTTCCAGTCCCCCAGTATGGGCGATTCGGCTGCCCCCGGAGGAGCCGGCGGCCTCGGCATCAGTCGCAGCCGTAGCAACAGCCACAGCCACAGCCGCAGCAGCAGCATTGGAGGCGGAGGACTCTATGTACAGACGGCAGCGACGGGATCCTCGGGCAGCGGCTGGGGGTCGACGTCGCCAAGCATGTCCAACTTCCGGGGAGCGGCTCGGCTCTCGCCGATCGAGAATGACTCGCTTCTGGGCACGCCAGTGGCCCTGGCACCGGACCATCCCCTGGGCATGCGCGAGATCTTTGGGCACGTCGCCCAGGACGATATTGTGTACATTGTCTGGATCGAGGACAACCACAAGCTCGACCACGTCATCAAAAGGTTCTCCAAGACCGAGAACGAGTCCAAGCTGGCCAGCAGCAACCTTGAGGGCCGGGACTCGCGGGTGCGGCGGTCGCCGCAAGACGAGGAGCTGCAGCGTAAGCGCCAGAGCCTGCCGGGAAGCAAGACCATGTACGAGGCGGTTGGGGACTTTGAGAAGCGCATCACACACGATACCAGCGGAGACACTGCCGAGGTGCAGAGCACGGTCTCAAAGGAAGCACCCAAGCCCCGGGATCCTGCCTTCAGCAGTAGCAGCGGCAGCACAGGCGGGCCAGCGAAGCGACCGGGCGATGCAGCGGCCGGCCCAACGGCTGTATCAGGCGAACCCGAGCATCTCTGGAACGGACAGATCTTTATCGTCATTCATCCGCTCGCCAAGACACCGGGGCTGTACGAGATCCGGATCGTGACGGTGGAAACGTGGAAGGAGAACCTGGTGAGCAGCAGAGGATGAGTTTTGTGTGGCGGGAGGGCAGTTCATGGGCTCGTGGATAGTCAGCGAGCTTGTTGATGCCGCAGTACAGATATGGGTGGCAGGCGTTGATGAGCCGCCCGCTAACCGAGTACTTGCGACCTGCCGATGGCAATCCAACCAACGCCTCGACAGTATTTTGGACCCTTACTGGACGGAATGATCGTCAGCCAGCATGCCCTCGGGACGCTGGTCCGAAGCACGGCGATCTCGGCCCACCTGAGTTTCAAATTGCGCAAAGGCGGATACCGCAAGCCGTAAGTCGAGGAGACGGGCGGGGGGGGGGGTCGCGGCTGCTGGTGGGAAAGAAGGTCGGGCTTGTGATGGAGGAGCCCTTGGAGCCCTTGGAGCCCTTGGAGCCGACGACTCACATGCTGCCATCTGCCCCGTGTGCTTGTCCGTCCGGCCTGCATCATGGCCATAGACATTTGGTCCGACGCAATGCGATCGAGGAGCTGTGCACCAAACACCGAATGTCTGGCTCGCTCGCAGAGTAAGTGTATACGCTGCCCACGACGGCGAATGCTCTGAGCATGGCATGGCCTTGCATCGTGGAGACATGAGCACGGCCTTTCCCCTCGATGGCAACACTGACTGGTTGGTCTCTTCTGGCGATAGCTTCTACGGCGATTTGTATTATTAGCACACAAAAGTTGAGCGGGACGTGCCTCGAGTATTGCAAGCAGTACCGCCGTCATCAGAGGAGGAGCGATGCGTGTTGGTCCCTCACTTGGACTGTGCCATGTGCCTTGAACAAGAAGGGAATATCGCAATTCCGCGAAAGGACTGCTCGTTTCGGTTTCTGGGTTCTTGGTGGCGAGCAGCGGGACGACCACACAGTCCGGTGGCGCCGGTCGGTGACCCAGAAAGCACCCTGGCATCGCAGCAAGCAGTATGTCATCGGTGCGACTGAGCCGACGCCACGAGCTGGCTCGGCGAGCACTTGGAATTGTGGGAACGGGCTGGATGGTGGGTGGGCTCTGTGCTGCGCGGGCCCATCGCACAACACAGCCTGGAACCACTCGGACGCAGCGCTGGCGTGGATGGAGGAGGGGGTGCAAGCCACCACCCCGGCGACGGATTTGTGTCAGTGTGAGAGTGAGTGGTGTTAACACTCAACGACAACAACTACTAACACTCAACACCCACCGACACCCACCGACAACCATCGACACCCATCACACCACAGCCACCCGACCAGCAAACATCGCCCGCCCTCACGTGGCTCCCCAGCCTCTGCCCTCGGCCTTTCTTCTGGATCGTCCGTCTCATCGTGCCTTTGCCCCTGTCTGTCCTTCGCGGCTCTCGTCTCCCCCCCCCGCTTGCTCCCGGTCTCGGCCTCTGCTCCCAATCTATCCTCATCTCGGTCTCTGCCTGTCTTGCTCTCTTCTTTGTCGCTCCATGTCGTCTCGTCTCGATTCTTCCCCAGAGCCATCGTGCAAGCGTCCGCGGCGACTCACCCTCGGCGTCAGCATCAACTTCCCGACTCGGCCTGCCCCAACCTTCAACGATGGGGAGTTTGAGCTGACCAACCAAGAGTCGTTCCGCTTCAAGCTTCGCCACCATCTGCTGCACAGGGTGGGCGACCTGGGCTCTGGCTCCGGTGGCTCTGTCTACAAAGTGCAACACATCCACTCCGGAACTATCATGGCCCGCAAGGTGAGCTCTCCTCTGCTGGCTCCTCCGGCTTGCTGGGCAACTTGCTGCTGCCTGGCCCGCCGTCGCAGCGCTGTCGAGGTGTGACGGCTGGAGCCGCTGTGGCTTTAGGTTGAGGTTGGAGGTTGGAGGGAGCAAACAGTGGCCAGGATTGAGCCGCAGATGCACCATCAGATGCTATGAGCACCGGAGGCGGGCAACATGTGTTATCCGCCACACCACCGTCCTTTCTGCCACATCACCGTCCTATCCACCAGCACACCGCTGCTGTCTCCCTGTGGTGATGTTCCCAGTGCCTCGTCTAACATGCCTCCCTCGATCCGTTGACAGATTGTCACCATAACGATTGAGGACGCTTCACAGGCCGAGCGCACCCAGGCACGGGTGTTGCGAGAGCTTCGGATCCTGCGCAAGTGCCAGTCGCCTCACATCGTCAAGTTTTTTGGGAGCTTTGTCCACGAGGGCGAGATCTCGATATGTATGGAGTATATGGATCTGGGATCCTTTGACCGCATCTACACCGCCATTGGCCCGCTGGACGAGCGCATCGTCTCCAAGGTCGCCTTTGCGGCTCTCGAAGGACTGATCTACCTGAGCGAGGAACACAACATTGTCCACAGAGGTAAGGAGCGCCACTCTCCTGCTCGGCTGCTGCATATCCCTTGACCAGCAGCCCATCCCTCGACCAGCAACTCATCCCCCGAACCCCTTCCTCCACGGATTGCAGATATGAAGCCCAGCAACATTCTCTTGAACACCGATGGCGAAGTCAAGATCGCCGACTTTGGCGTGAGCAAGGAGCTCATCAACGGCACCATGGCCCGGACTTTTCTCGGAACACAGCGATATCTGCCTGTATGATCCTTGCACTCGTCTACCAAATTGTGCTGCTCTGTCGATTAGCGTTGCTCCTGTCGATTAGCGTTGCTCCTGTCGAATAGTGCTGCTCCCATCTACCAGCCCAGCCTTTTGTTCCTGACCTCCCCGACTGATCTGTCTCGCTCGTTCTTGTCCCAAATCATCTCGACCAACTCGTCTACCACACACAACACCGCCGTACTCAGCCCGAGCGAGTCACTGGTGGCCAAGAGCACTCTGTCAAGAGTGATATCTGGAGTCTTGGTCTGACTCTGATGGAGCTCGCGACGGGACGTTTCCCGTTCCCTCCCGAGGACCATCCCCCTCTTCCTTCCATTGTCGATCTTCTGAGCTATATCGAGGCCGAGCCCGCCCCCAGGCTTCCCGGCGACTTGTTTTCGACCAACTTTGATGTGTTTTGCCAAAGATGGTATGTTGCCGCTTCGTCCCAGCCGATATTATCGGGGCCATCGACAACGGCGGTGCAAAAGCGTGCCCGAGTCGGCCTCCTTGGCTTCTCTGTCCGCCTGGCTGTGCATGCGCTTGGCTCTTCCACCCCTCGGCGGGACCCCTCGACGCATGCCATATCTGGGAGCTGTGCAGAAGCTGACGCCGCTCTGTTTTCCTTCGCCTTTTGCGCCTGCGGTGGATCGTAGTTTGCTCAAGGACCCCGAGGAGCGAGCATCGCTACGCCAGCTCAAAGTAAGTGACGGAGATCCGCTTTTGAATCTCCACCGCTTCAACTCCAGCGTGTCCTATGGGTGTTCTCTGCGACGCTGGGATGGCGCTGTTTTGCACTGGAGTGTACAGTGATTGTGCTGACCTGCGCTGTTTCACCTTGAGCTAACACGCACAACGCTGCGCCCGTTTGCCTGCTCTTCCCCATGCGTCACTGCCATTGTAGGCGGAGCCCTTTGCCAGCAATGGCGCAAGTGTTGATTTGAGGCCCTGGTGCCAGCAGCTCAAGGCCCGATTTGATTTTGCATAGACGGGCCCGCATGTGCCCATTGGCCGAGCATCTCTCGCCACTCCCCTTCCTCTCCCTCTCCTCCTTCCTCCTTCCTCCTTCCTCCTTCCTCTCCCTTTCTTTCGTACAACATGCTCAAACACACAACTCTACCCGCTCCATCCATACCTCTCACCGGGACCATGGCTCAAGCACACGACACTGATGCAAGAGACAAGCGCACCGGATGCATCACGGACTATCATCAAAAGCTTCTCTTCTCTACACCCTATTTCCTCGCCAACACGGTGACGAGCCGCGACAAGAAAAACCGATATGAAACAACAAAACAAGGGACGGTCAAAAATATATGTATTCGGCAGAAACGTGGTCCATGCTCCGGAGACGCGATCGTCATCATACCGACAACTACATCGATGTCTGCACAGGGTTGCAATGAAGAGACCAAGTCCCCTCGATAACGGCCTCCAACGATTGCGCCGACTCGCTTAAGTCGCAGCCGGCCTCGATCCGCTAGAAGGGGGGGGTGGAGGAGTACCCCTTCACAACCACAGCTCTTCTTATACGCATTTCTTGCCCCACCCCTGCTTTCACCAATCTTCGTCCTTCCCCGTTGGCGACATATCTCTGCACTATCTGTACAAACACAATCAGCCGGCTGCCCTCCGGACACGCAAGCCACGAAACGGACCCTTCCACAGCTCACACTTTGCTCCTCATAATGCATTGAATTGCTACAACATCACTATCATCCATGCGCCTATTTCTTCCCTACTTTGCTGTGCCCCTTCTTGCTTCGTTCCTTGCTTCGTTCCTTGCTTCGTTCCTTGCCTCCTCTTCCCCGTGCCATTTTGTCGTTCCTCTCTCTCGCCCTTTCTCTCGGCAACAGCCATCATGTCTCGGACCTGCACTTGATGTTTCGAATCTGCACTCGGGAGTGATGTTATTTCCTTCTGCATCCACTCTCGATGTTGGAACCTTTGCCTTTGGCCTTTGGCACCCGGTGTCTTCTCTATCATTCAAATCGTTCTCGTTTCGTTTTCGATGTTATGTTTATCAAAGGTTGCTATGCAATGTGCACTACTTTGGGGGTGAGTGTTTTGGACGGGAGGGCGGCCCTCTGTTCACATGTATCTCCTCCGTTCCTCTGTCCTTCCTCACGAATCCCTTCAAGATGCACACGTGGACGCAACAACAAAGGCAGGCGATGGTGATTTGAAGAAATCGTGGGGATGGGGTCGTTCTTACCCATATTCTCCAATTGTGGTGCCGTCCCTTTCCCTTCGAAGTATCCCTTGACACTCTCCTTCAGGCTAGACTCCCTCCGATACTCGTTTTGTGCTTTGAATGTGACTATCCTACCGCACCTCCATTTTGTTTTGTTTTTTTCTTTTTTGGATTGGATGGACCAGTACCAACTCCCCCCCAAGCGTGACTCTTTTTCTTCCTTTCTATAACTTTGATATTGCTGGTCAGATCATCTGCCTCATACAATCATTCTGAGGAAAAAAAAAGTGGGACGACGGTATCCCTCTATCTCTGGCATCTGGAGCACCAGTGGGCCGGCAGTGCGATTGTTTTCGGTCATCGTTGGCAGTCGCTTCGTTTTCGGTTCGGGAAGCGTCGACTTGAACACTCCCGATCGATCTCCTGCGGCGCCGATCGACTGGCATTGATATCGCGATGCGGGAGTGTGTCGAAGTATTCCAACACCTGGATGACTTTATGGATTCATACCGCTCGGATGATTCGAGCCGCTTGGCTTCCAGGCACCCTGAGCACACCTATTGGGTCCGGGTAGCGATGGACAGTGCATGTATCCCGCTTGTGACCAAGACTGTATTGATCATGCTTCAAGTACGACCGTCGACAGAGGGATACGCCGTATTTCACCGGCAGCGACAAATCGACAGCGATATGACGCGAAAATATATAATAGTGGGAGAGCGAAGCGAGTTGGTCGAGTGAGATCAAAACCAGCAGAACCAAAGGGAAGGCAAACGAAGAAGGAAGAGAGAGGACGGGGGAGGGAAAGGGTGTGGCTCGCTGACGAAATTATGCTTTGGGTTATGTTGCTGGTCTCATGAATGGCCGTTGGGCTCTGACTTCTGTTTCGTCTGGTGCGGGGCGGCAGTAATATGACAAGGCGCGGAAGCGGTGTGGACGCAACAGTCCAAAGTGGCTGGAGATGCTCTGCGGGGCTTTCGATCGAGTGGTGCTGCATGCGTCGACTCTGCTTCGCGATTTGAAGGACGCATCGGCATCGTTCCTTACAATGACCCTCGACCGTCAGTCTTGGAATCGGGCTTGGCGAGACACTGGTCCTTGGGGCTGAGGAACCACAGCTGTCTGTTTCTCAGCGCAATCTCAGGCTCCGGCACCCAGTCAGCGTGGATGATCGAGTAGCCGGCTGTGTCGTGGACTTGGTTGGCAGTCGGCGGCGATCCAGATGCCAAGCTCTTGTCGCCCTTGCGTGCGTTGGCTTCGCTGCCAAAGAGCAGATAGCCGTTCACAAACTCCTCCTGGGCCAAGAACGTGAACCTCGTCCGGTCAGCGAGGCTCTTCAAGGGCGGAAGCGTTGCGGGAGTCAGCAGAAGCGACGCCTTGGTGCTCTCCTGTTCAGAAGATGCGTCGCGCTCCTTGAGGTCGTTGCCGGCCGGCGGGAGGGTGGTGCCGTTGCGGAGGGTCAGGCGATCGTCGACCCAGACCACCTCGTTCTCCATGCCCAAGACCTTGGTGAAGCCCTGCAGATCCGGTGCCGCACCATCGTCCTTGAGGGCGTTCCAGGCCTGCAGCAGGAAGCGATAGGTCCGTGCGTTGCCTCTCAAGAACATGGTGCCGACGTTGAGAACAGGCAGTTTGTGAGAGAGCCCCGAGGACAGCTTGACGTGGCCCACGTTCTTCTTCTCGCCCAGGGCAATGTAGACATCCGCCGTCGGGTTGGCAGTGGTATGGAGGGCGGTCAGGTCCCGGAGCACAACCGAGTCGCCGTCGAGGAACCAGACGTCGAATCCCGCGCCCACCAGCTTGGCCAGGACCTTGGGCTTGTTGCGCATCATCCGGACCAGGTCGTAGTCCTGGCGATAGACGCGCCGCTTGGTGGCATAGTCCGGAAAGTCAAAGAGGCTGACGTAGCCCTTGTCCAGCAGCGTGTCATGCGCCTGAATGTCGAGCGACCAGAACACGATATTGTATAGCCCTTGGCGGGCGAGGGAGCATGCCAGGTTCAGAGCGATCTTGACGAACGCCTTGTTGGTGGGTATCACAATCACCTGGTTGTTCACGGCAATCTTGGAGAGCGCCTGCAGCAGACAGTGGCGGCGGAAGCTGATCTGATCGGGCTCGCAGGGCGAGTTGTTGCTGGGGTCAAACAGGTTCGAGTCGATCCAGTCAAGAAGCTTCTTCTGGTTCTTGGTTGAGTCCAAGGCGTTGAACTTGCGGCAGAAAAAGTATGTGAAGCCCGTGAAGTTGGAGTAGAAGTACAGTGGATTGGGGTTGAGATGCTGGCGGTCGGTGTAACTGAGCCATGTCGGGTGGGGGCTGCCTTCCTCAAAGGCCAGATAACGCTTCATGTCCTTGATGATGGTGCTGTTGAATTCGATGGCATTGACCATTGCTGTCGGATTGGGGTAGGAGTGATGGGC
The DNA here is from genome assembly GCF_025602895.1 of Polychytrium aggregatum. Lineage (NCBI taxonomy): Eukaryota > Fungi > Chytridiomycota > Chytridiomycetes > Polychytriales > Polychytrium > Polychytrium aggregatum. Next base: position 20,708 of record NW_026516417.1, read on the forward strand.
AATGGCAGCGGACGTCAGAGATACTGACAGGTGATGCTGAGGCACTACAAAGCTCTAATCAACGCCAGTGCTCGGACGGTGAATGCTGCGCACATCCAGAGTCGCTGATGAAGGCAGCAGAGCCAACAACGCAGCCAGACAAGTGGCAAACAGTCTCATGGCTCGCCGTGATGGAGATATCGCCAGTACAGCAGAAGGGCTGTAGCACCGTCCCATCCAGCATCGGAGTGTCGTTCTACACAGTATCGAACAGCTCTGGATCGCCAACGCAGCACGCATACTTACTCGTGGCGAAATAGGACTCGTCGGGGATGTACGAGTGCTCCATGTATGCCAGGAGGTTGAAGGCATCCAGATTGGTGCGGAAGTGGCGGACCGTGTGTGGGTTCAAGATCATCCACTGGTGGTGTTTGTACGCCTTCCAGTGGGAGAACGGCCACGAGACGATGCCAAACTCCTTGGGGTGACCGATGTAGGCCCAGTTGTCGTCTCCAAAGGCAACGTGCGGGCGGAACAAGCGCTCGGCCAGATCATCTGTTTGAAGGGCAGTGCGGCGCCGGTGATGATCAACGTGGATCGATGTATGCACCGAGGATTCGAATGGAGGATGCAGTAGAACATTGGGAGAAGCGTGAGCCGGTGTAGCAGTAGGAACACGATCGTCGAGTTGGCCACGGCTGTCGTTCTCACTAAATGACAGACGCCGCAGAGCTGGGCGATTGTGACACCGGACCAGTCGTACTAGGACTTGCGATTCACGCATTCGCCGACTCTGAAGTCAACGAGGTCCTCCCTCCAAACCGAGGCCACACCGGTGTTTGGAACTCGCAAGTGCCTGCTGCATCACTGTGCTCACGAGCCGTATAGGAGACCAGTACCAAGAACAGCACCAGCACTCCTGCCGCACCATTGACAGAGCAGTGTGGCGATTGACGATGCAACGTACCTGTCTCGGGCCAGTACTCGATCCAGTTGGCATCCTTGATGCGGTGCTTCATAGCATCGTCCCTCAGCGTCTTGTGGATAACTTCGTTGCGGGCCAGGGGCCAGTCGTAGTTGCTGAGGTTGATGACATAGTCCCAGTCGGCCAGGTCCAGGAGCTCGTAGAAACCAGAGAGCTGCGTAAACACCAGGGAGATGTGTCCCCAGACGTTCTTGAAGGAGTACTGGGCGATAAAGACGTTTCCCTCCTTCAGACCCCCGGGGCGGCTCGCCAGCCACGCCTGGACCTTGGACCGGAGCTCCTTGGAGCGGGCATCGATGTGGATGAGCGTGATCGAGTCGCCGTCGTCGAGCTTGTCGATCAGCGACTTGAGCTGGATGAATCCCGAGATCTCGTGAACCATCAGCAAGTACGCAATCTTGTACTTTCGGCGCGGTCCGGGGATGACCGACTCGTGCGGGACGAGAGCCGGGATCACGGGCTTGAAATAGTGGATCGGGTTGATGGAGAGCAGCAGCGGCTTCTGGCTGAAGTTGACGATGGTGTTGGAGCCCTCGGCGGCCGAGTAGCACGCAAGACGCTTGCCATCCTGGGATCGGACATGGACGAGGGAGGATGGGGCGGCGGGAATGGCGGTAAATCAGGACAATCGCTGGCGAATCGAGCGATGTGGCAGCCGGGTGCATGTCGAAGGAGGGCGGTTCAAGAGGGGCCGACAGAGTCGGGTGGATGTCCCAACGATCGAGGGCATCATACATCATGCAGACGATCTGTGCTGTGCTCTCCGCTGCACAAAGGCCGACGAGGGAGTGCCGGGTCGGACACGATCCTTACCGACGGAAAGACGTTGTGGTAGTGAGCGCGGACGTAGTTGTAGAGCTCCTGGGCCTTGGTGTCGATGAGATTGCAAAACTCCTTCATGGTCGGGGTAGTGTCGGCAACAGAGCCGTTGAAGGGACGCAGATAGGCCATGCCGTCGAAGCTTGCGCCGTCGAGCATGGAGCAGAACTTGAACCCTCGAGCGACGAAAATGTGTCGGCGCTCGGCCTCACGCAGCACGCGAGCAGTGTCCTGGTCAAAGATGGGCTGGAGCTCGGCCGAGCCTGGCGATTTGTGCACGAGTTCCTCGGGTCGGGAGCCATCATTGCTGCTGTCGGGAGCAGGCCGGGAAGACGATGGCAGAGGTGGGAAGAGCGGAACAGGCTGCTCTTGGATGCGGTCGTGGCCACTCTCTTGGGAGGGCCAGCAATCGCCGCCGGTGCAGCCCTTGTGGAAGTCGCTGCTGGATCGGTCGAGCGAGGACGCCCGGATCAGAAAGACTGCCCAGATGATCAGGACGAGTGCTCCAATCGAGAGGACCCGCTGGCCCAGGGGCGTCAGTCTCGTCCGCATGGTTGCAAGAATGCTGGCAGAAACCGATGCACATCGGCAGTCGTTAGCGGGAGGCAAGGGATGGGCGAGCGGGCTTGGGCAAGCACAGATGGGAGACGCAGGGCCCAATGCACATGGATGCATTGGCGGTGGAGCCCATCGTGCCGATGGAACCTGTGCGTGCCTATGAAATCCATCCCTATCGACGGAAACGGGCCCCGTCGATGCATGCAATGCCTACCGAATGCAGTTGATGCAAGCCGAGATGAGAGCGACGGAAGGATGCCGACAAGCCAAAACGGCCGATCGACGAAACAAAATCAGGGCAGCGGGGGGGGGCACGTGGCCACGGCGCCTGCTGTTGTGTTTGCTTGCAGTGGCTGCTGTGCTTGAGGTGGTCGATGTACTTGCGGTTGGGTGAAATCAATACATTGATATGCTTGCCGGTCTTGGATGGGGCTGTCGCATCGATTGTTGTTTATCGATGTCGTTTGCTATCAATGCTGTCGGCCCATGTTGCTGGCTGTTTTCTCCTCACTGTCGATTCAGCTGGTGGGTGTTGTGGGCGAGCCTGATTGTTTCTGTGGCTGGCGCGCGGTCACACCACGCCTCCAAATCCGGCCAACGCGTTGCGACAGCCACTGCTTTGTGTTGATGCGGCGTGTCACCAACAGTCGACTGCGCGTGTTCTGCTGAGCGCCGCTGATTGGACGGCGGCAGGCCAATCACGCTGCACTTTTTCAGCCACAGCCACGCCAGCCACCCATGTCCACATCATTCCAACAGCCAAGTCGATGCAACAAAAGCCCCAGGGTGGGAAGATTCTGAGGGTCGTCACAAAAGGAGACCAAATCGGTCTCGGGCCGGCCAGAGAGCCATTGGCCCACTGATTGAGTTTAGCTGAGTTGCATGCTATATTGCTGGACCGCAGCCGGGTCACTCTCGTTTGTGTTGGTGGGAGTACTCGACCCAAAATACGTTGATTTTCCATCCTGTCGTGATCCACCGGTTGGGGTTTCAGAATCGATTACTATCCCATGTCCTCGGCCAGTCTGAAGCCAAATCGAATGGCCATGTGCGGGTGTCCATGACAACTTACCGAGAAACAAGACGAGGCAGACGCCGACAAACTCTGCGCATCCAGTTGGCCGATGAATGGGTCGTCAGCGAGGGTAACTTCGCCTCGAGTACATCATCGCCATCGCCGTCGCCATCGTCATTGCCACCATCCGGCGCGACGTTGGCATCAGATCCGTCGCAGAGCAGCCATTCGCATCAGGTCCCCGATCCTCGCAGCCGCATCACTTACGAGACAGCCCCGATTTCATGTCCCGCTTTATCTTGTCGAGTCGCTCCTTCAGCGCATCCACTTCGAGGTCGATTCGCTTCTCGGCGCCCTCGACCATCTGGGTCAGCTGCTGTGCCTCGTCCTTGATTCTTCCCTTGTCCAAATTGACATCCAGCATGATTCCTGCGTGCACCCGGGAGCTGCCGTCCTGAATCGACTCCTTCATCTTGTTCACCTCCGCCAGGACTTTTTCGATCTCGGACCGCAGCTTGGCAAAGTCTCGCTGCGAGAGCGACTGGATCTCGGACCGCAGCAGCGAGAACTCTTGGTTGATCTCATCGCTTGTGTGTCGCTGCTCGTCCTTGGTCGTCATACTCTTGCTAATGTTTTGCATGCTGCCGTCGCCGAGCATAGATGGAGTCGGGTGGGTCGGGTCGAAGCCGCGGAGGCGAGCCGCAAGGCCGTCACAAACGTCGGCACACAATGCATTGAACAAAAACCGCAGAAAGAAACCAGTCAGCGTGCAGAGATACATCACAGGTAGTCTAGCAGAATCCCGTCACGGTTGGGACAAGCGGTATCCGTAGCCGATGAATCAGCAGGGCGAGGGCTTTCACGATGCCGAATGGATGATGATGAACTGGGTTCGTTGACCACTGACACGATGTCGACAGATCGCAGCAACATGGGCTGGAGCAACATGGGCTGGAGCAGCCGACCCACCTTTCGTCCACCCCCTCGATGATCAGCGTCAGCAGTGCCTCGGCTTGTGCCGTGGTGAAGCCCTCTCGCTCCAGGACATTTGTGTATTTGCTCAGATCTCGAAGCTGCGGTGAGGAGTCGTCGGCATCGGCGGTGGGGATGCTGCTGTTGCTGCTGTTGCTGGGGATTGTTCGGTTGCTGCCTGTGCTGTGGATGGTGTATGAACGGACGCTGACTGAGGGTCGCGAAGCCAGCGCCGGCCTCCAGCTGCATCTAGAGACGGCATGTGAGATTCTTGGGGCATGAGCGAGACGGAGCCACATTTGATCTGACTGGCCAGTTGGCGAGACGATGGTGCGGGATGCTGGTGTACGATGTGCAGGAGCGACGAACACCGATCGAGGCAGCAGACCATTCCGACTCGCCGGCTGGCATCGGCACGTGCTGATGTGGGCCAGCACCGACAGAACGAAGCACCAACAGAACGAAGCACCGACAGAACGAAGCACCAACAGGACGAAACATCGGTCCTTGCTCGGTTCTGCAGTTGGCTAGCACTTCCTCGAGTTGTTACATTTGATCACTCCGTCCCCCGGTTACCGATGTAACCATCAGTTTCCACATGTTCAGCTCGACCGGGGCTGCAACTCCGTTTCAATTTCCGTCGCCTCTTACTGTCTGAAGCATCCATCGGACACCCGCACACCGGGGCCGCTGACCACAACCACACGGCCCATGCTGGTCTGATTGCTGCCTCTATTGTTCCTCGCCCTGAACATTCCATTCTCGGGAGGTCAAGGTGGCTTTGAAGGCTTGGATACATCTGTGGTGCAGCGTCGGGGATGGAAAGCGAGCACAATCGAGGGACAGGGGCGATGTGCGCTCTGATGCGGCGACAAGGGGCCTTGGTCATAGTCGCCCTCTGGAGATACTTGGAGGGCCTCCAAATTCGCATCCCAGCCGCCCCGGCTGTTCCCAGGTTTGTCTTCATCGCCAATCCATCTTGGCAATGTGGTATGGATCCAAAACGCAGAAAGGCGTCAAGCATTGTTTTCGGTGCGCACGATGGCCTGGGTGTTTTCGTCGTCCCGGAGTGCACGGCAAGCGCATTCTCATTCCGAACAGCAAGTGTCCTCGTGGGACTTACGTTCTCTGCCGTGCTTTTCCCCGCAACCACTGGCTTGCCAAGCGCAATTTCAAAGTTTGCGATCTGCTTCTATGTCTCTGGCCATGGTAAGCCGTTTGGCAGAGAGTTGGAGTTTACGATTGCGCGAGTGGCTTCAAGCGACGATATCGACACTGGTGGTGCTGGTGACGATTGCGATTGTTCCGGAGGGCACACTGCCAGAGCAACACTGATCGATATGCTGTCTATATTCTTCGCTCCAGGATTCGGCCACTCAACGTGAGTGTATATCGCTTGCTCGTGCCCGCCCCGTCTGTCGGACTCCTCCTCAAACCCACTCCAAGTGTGCGATTGCTGGAATCAACGACGGCGAGGCTGCATTGACCGATTCAATCGTCCGACTCCGGCCGCCCCCAGACGAGCGTTTGCCATCATCCATGCACTCCTCGCACACGCCCCGACCTGCATCGTGCATGTGGCCACACCCGCTCCTCTCTTCATCTTCCAGGAGCTGATCCGCCAGTTCCCGGCCCGTTTCATCCATCGCCAAGCCTCCGAGTTTGACTTGTCGATTGCCCAACGAGACCCCATCACCGTTGATGAAGATGCGACCCTCGCCAGCCTGGCGAGCTTTTTAGAACCGACCCGCTTGGAGCAAGCGATCCGGAACGAAGTTGCATGGCTGCAGGCCATCGGCCCGAGTGCCGTCTGCCTCGATGCGCCGTTTGTTCCGCTGGCGGCAGCAAAGGCAAGTAGTGTCGAGCCGTGAGGCTTGTGGGCCAAGCAAACCCTTGGTCGCAGAGGATGCCGTTGGCTTCCGCTTGGCGCTCTCATCCCAATCATCCGCCTGACCACTCCGGGACCGATGGAATCCGACGCAGACTCTCGGGATCCCCACGCTCGTCGTCTCCAACTTCACGTTCGATGCCATCTTCCTTGCGATTGCTCGGAACGAGCCCGAGCGACAGCTGGCGGCACAATGCCAGCGCATGTACGAGCAGATGGACCACTTTCTTCGGCTTCCGGGCTTTATCGATGCCCCTGCCCTCTCGTCGCCGCTGACTGCCCACAAGCCAAAATTGATCGACCTGCCTTTGGTCGTGCGCATGTCCCGGACGCCCCGAGAGGCTATCCGCGGGCAACTTGGCATCTCCAATGACGCAAAGGTCCTGTTGGTCACCTTTGGCGGCTTCGAGTTTGGCCACGGCTCAACCAAGGACGGCCAGCTGCCCAAAGGCTGGGTCGGCATCGTCACAGCATCGGGGTCGCCTGGAAGCCATGCAGACCTTGCGGCCAGATCGCTCGTTTCGATCGACCCCAAGAGCTTCTGGGCCCCCGATCTCATCAATGCTGCCGACGTGGTCCTGGGCAAGTGCGGGTATGGAACCTGCTCCGAGGTGGTGGCTCACCACAGGCCCTTCGTATACGTCCATCGAACGGGCTTTGCCGAGGAAGAGGGTCTCATCCACAGGCTCATGAAGAAGCACGGATGGGCCGTCGAGATGCCGCAAGAGGACTTTTTCCAGGGACGATGGGAGACGTATGTGCGCCAGGCCGACGAAATGCGCAATGAGCAGCCTCCGTTGGCCATTGACCACAGCGGCCACCGAACTGCAGCCAAGATCATTGAGCATATCGGCTCTGGTTGGCGCAAGAACTGAGGGGGCTCTGGAGCCGGGGCCCCCAAACGACAGATCCACCGACAAAATCGTGTCCCATGCAAATCGATTGGATATGAGCTCCGCCCAATATACCGGTTGGCCACTGCGCCTGTCATTTTCTGGAGATCCAGGTGTATTTTGTCGTGGAAGTCTGCCCATCATTGGAGCCGTGAAGGGCACATAAGCAAGCTTGTTTGATCTCTCTCGCACGGCGGAATCACGCATCAGGTTGCTGTGGGAAGATGTCTGACTCTGGCTGCAGGCCGCCCAGGAGCATCGACTCTCTCTCCATGAGGACATGCTGTGTGTCTCCTCGCCATTTGGATCCCGAATATCGCCGTCAGCTGGGACCTCCAAGACCCAGATCACACATAGGTCCGACCCAAGACCCACATGGAGACAGGGAAACCCGTTCAGCCCGACGATCTTGACGTCAAGGAAAGCGCTTTGTACGGAGCTGCTGAAAGGACTGAGTGCGTATTGTATATATCGAGGCAAAGCTCCCCCCTTCATGGACTTGTGGCATAAGATGCTCGACGTCCTTTGGTATGTTGGGCCATGGGCCATGCAAAACAAATACGACAACGCAAGGATCAAAATCACTGCACAGTGCTGTCCAGATCACCGTGATTTTGCAGCATTCGTGGCTACTGAATTGAAGTCTCGGCCCAGCGAATGGCCTCAGGATGGCCTTGCTCGACAGCCTTGAGCATCCACACTGCCGCCTGGTCGATATCTTGGCTGACGCCAATTCCATCGGCCAAGCACTGGCCAAACTTGAACTGACCCCAGGCATTGCCAAGCTCTGCTGCCTGATAGTACAGGTACGCCGCCACATCGTGATCCTTGGCGACGCCGAGTCCGCTGTAGTAGCAGCGGGCCAGCTCGATGAACGCAAATTCGTAGTTTTCCTCCTCGATGAGACTGGTGAGCAAGCCAACAGCGGCCTCCAGGTTTGGAAAGGACCTGATTCCGTGCAAGTAACTCTGCGCGAGCATAAACTTGCAAAACCGGTTCGAGAAGCTGCCGAGGTAGCACCATTGGAAGAACTGGTTGTGGACGGGGGTGGCGCCTCGGACATCGTTGTGGGTGTACCAGTATCGGTAGCCCCTTTCCCAGCTCTGCTCGGTGCCCTGGCCAGCGATATAGCACCATTTGAGCAGCATTCCCGTGACGGACTTGATGTTGGCGTCCTTGGACTTGGTGTTGGCCGCCAGCCAATGCTGGAATGCTTTGGTGCTGTCTCTGGGCACGCCTGCGCCGATCAAGCACATCCAGCCCAGATGGAAGCGGGAGTGGTGGTCGTTGCAGCCACCCAGACGCTGGTGGATCTGGGCGACAACTTTCCAGTACTGGTGGTTGACTGCGAGATCTTGGTCCAGAACATGGTTGGCGATCTGGAGCAAGGCGACGGGATCTTCTTGCTTTGCTTTGGCGAGCAGATCTGCATCGATGCCTCCGAGCGAGTCCAGATAGCTACCTGACGCTCGAGTCGTTGCAGGGGGAGAAACGATCGTGGGCCGAGGAGGACGAGCAACTTGCCGGGAAGGTTGAGCAGACTGGTCAGACTGGTCCGACCCTGGAGAGCAGGTTGGTCTGGATCTGGCCGAGGCAGTGGCTTGGGGCTGGAGAGGTACTTCTGAGACGGGTTGAGACACCGATACAGCCGACCCGGGTTGGGGTGCTGGGTGTGGACTTGATTGTTGTGGTGGTGCCTCTGGGCTTGGCTGCTGGCATGCTGATCCCGCGGGGGACTGCTGCATCGGCCGAGGGTTCGGCTCGTGTTCACGGTGAGACACTGGGTGCTCTGACTGGAGATCATGGAGACCGCTGACAATGTCGGGGAAGACTGGTCGATGCAGCTGGTTCTGGCTCCAGCACTGCTCTATGAGACCCCAGATCTCCCCTGAAGTCGAGTCGAGCTTTGCTGGCCTGCGGCCCAATGTGAGCAGGGACAGAATCTGGTCGAGGAGCAACGCCGTGTTGTTCCCGGTGACCCAGGCCGGGCCGCCCTTCATCACCTCGTAGAGGGTGATGCCGAACGCATAGACATCGGTCTTCTTTGTGGACGCAGAAGGTATGTCAACGCCGATTCCGTGCATTTCGGGAGCCATATACCCTTGGGTGCCCCCGGTGGCAGCCTGGCCCGACCGCACCCTGCGCAGAGAGCTAGAGGTGCGCTTGGTGTAGGCCATTCCAAAGTCCGAAATCACGGCTCGGAGGTTCGAGTCCAGGAGAATATTGAGCGGCTTGAGGTCTCCGTGGATGATCTGCTTGCCATGGAGGTACGACATTCCGGAAGCCACGCCGTACATGAGATGGATCCTTTCCTCGACAGGAACCGGCCGTGTCGGATTCATGACATGGTCGCGCAGGGTGCCTTGCCTCATCAGCGGCGAGATCATGAAGGGCTTCATGACGGTATCGCATGCGCCGAGCAGAATCAGGATGTTTGGGTGGTTCAGCTTGTGCCATATCTTGATTTCCCGTCGAAACTCGGCAATGCTGTTTTCGTCGTAGGCGCCATAGAGCTGCTTGATGGCAACTTCCGAGCCGTAGTATAGGGCCGTATAGACGCTGCCAAAGCCGCCGCTGGCGATGGGGTCTCGGGACCATCGGACAATCTGTCGACTCGAGACTCGCCATTCCTCGTGCTGCATCGACCGAGCGGCTATGGAGTGTTCCTTGAGCAGACTCAGAAGGGGCCCGACCACCTCCTCGGTGGCATTGTCGACGGCACAGTCCTCGTTGGCGAGATTGCACAGGGCGTCCGTTGCCTTGCGAATCTGCCAGTCCTGGGCACTATGGATCTGGATGTCGACCTCGTCAAAGACGCTGATGGATTTGTTGCCAACGAGGTCTCTGATTTCGCTAATGCGGGCCCGTTCCGACGCCTCGTCTTCGTGGAGAGCCTGTGAGAGCTGCTCAGGAGTCGCCAGCTTGGCGTCGCTGATCTCGAGGGCCAGGGCCGTGGTTTGCCAGAGCGTATCCAATTCCTGGAAGAGCTTCTCGAGTCGTACCCGCACGCTCTTTGCCTTGAATATCCGCTCGACAGCCAGACAGCCGTCGATTTCGATTGTGGAGAGCTGCTGGACTTGGTTGTGGATCCAGGCCAGACGAGTGACTTTCTGGGGAAAGGTGCTGTCGCTCCCCTGGTACTGGATGAGGCCCTTGAGAATGCCGAGGGACAGGTTGGCCAGCAGCTTCCATGTGTGCTTGTTCTCGTGGACAGTTTGGACGCCCGAGAAGAGAGTGTTGGCTGTGCGCACAAGTTCGTGGACGGGGCCCTGGAAAACAAGCTTGGTGAGCGCAGCGATCTCTCGGACAGTCGCATTCAGATTGTCGGTCATGGCAACACCGTTCAGCGCAGGCAGTTGCTGGGATGATCTGGCGAGTCTGGGGAGCCAATGCACGTCGCTGGGCGAGCGGGAGGTTGGGTCAGCGGACAAGCTCGGGAGGCATGTCGGGGGGTATCCTGGCTGGGCTGGACTCTTGGGAACTGGGCTGCTGTCGCACGGCCCGCAGCTCAGTGGAACGACATGACAAGAGGTGAAACCAAGGGGGAGAACGCTTCCATTTTTGTGGGTCGTGCGAGTCTGGTGGAGCAATCGCATTCGCGATGACCAAGCTGGTGCTTTGTTGTCGTGTGGCGTCGGTTTCTGGCTGCTGGGTTACGTCCATTCCTTCAAACGGGCCCCGGCTTTGGGTGCGACGGTGTGGGCCGGGTGCTGCGGCCGATGGGGGAATGGAGACGGTTCCGCCGCGACACTGGTGCAATACCCAGCGGATTGACGGAGCGATGGAGCTGCTGGGGAACCAAGGCATCTTGCCGTCTCCATGGGGCTCGCAGAGTAGTTGCGCTGTGAGTGCGGTTGATATCCACGAGTGTGGATCATATTCTCAGCGGGGCTCAGCGGGGCTCAGCTGGGACTGTGTCTGATGGACTGTGTACTTCTCAAGCCAAGTCAGTCAATCCAGAAAGAAACGGGACAGTCACTTCCTGGCATCAGATGTCTAACACCTGCCAAGCTTCCATACGCTCCAGTGGGCAAGTCGTGTGATTGTTTCCTGTCCTGGTTGGCAATCTCTTGGTGTGATGCATCCACTGGCCCTTCTGGAATGCTCCGTGGTGTATCGATATCAAGATACTCGGCCTTCTCGAGTCGCTTGCGGGGAGCCATTTGAACGAGAAAGCCTCCTTGATTCAGATCCAGAAACACATCACTGAACGGCCATACCCAGCGCGCGATGAGTTGAGTGAGAACATTCACCAACGGCCAAAATCCGAGGTGTTCCATTTTTTATTGCACTAGCACTATGAAACATCACCCTGGCCACAGTATTGGGTCCAAATAATAGATGAGGCCGACCGAGGGTGCTATACCACGGTGTGACGTACATACTGAGAAGAAGATGGAGAAAGCAGAGAGTGAGGTGGAGGAAGGCTGAGAAATGGAGGAGAGCACGCCAAGAGTTGCAAGCAGCAACGTCTGAGTTCAACTGGTCTCGCGATCGGATCGATTTTGAATCCAGGATCACAGTTTCTTGAACTTTTGGATAAACTTTTTGAATCCTCTGTCCTCCTTGATTCTCGGGGTTTGAGGGACGACAGAGAACTGGTCCGCGTCGCCATAAGTTGGCGCGCCGACATGATAGGTAGAGGGATCAGGACTGGGTGCGCGGCCGAAGGTTGGCGAGGAAGAACGGGTGATGGATGGGGGACGGGTCGATGCTTGATCGAAGGGCCGGGAATATTGCTGGGGGGGTGCTTGCCAGTCTGGATAGTGCTGCTGCTCAGGCTGAAGTGGACCCGCATATTCATATCCTTGTGGACCCCTCTGATGATCCTGCTGCGGGTGCCACGGCTGATTCCCGCGTATGTCTGGGGATTGTGGTGGATACGACTGTGGTGGATACGACTGTGGTGGATACGACTGTGGTGGATGCGGCTGTGATGGATACGGTTGGTGTTGCTGACCCTGCGGCTGGGCATATTGCTCTGGATAGCGCCGGTACTGTCGAGTGTCTTGCTGCCATTGGGGGTCTGGATATTGCGATCGGTACGGCTGTGGTTCCGGTGGATATCGCGGTGGATACTGCTGCTGCTCCAACGGTCGATCGTACATAGGTTGATATTGCTGGGAGTTTTGCCTCCAGTCAGGAGACTCATATGGCCGGTGTTCATGTTGCCTGGGATCTTGCGGCCTATATGGGTCAAAGCCGTTTGGCCGGGGATATTGCGGCCTATATGGCTCGTGGTAATACTGTCGTGGCTCTTGGCTATAGACCGAGGAAGGCCCCCCGTAGCGTGGCGGCTGGCCCTGTGGCTCACGCGGCCGGTGATACTGTGCCTGAGGAGGCTGGGCGCTATAAGCACCACTGTCTTGCGGATCATCATAGTTGCGGAATGGATTGCGATGAGGGGAGTGTTCTCGCATCCGTTGATTGGAGCGAGGCGCAGTTGGTCTCATGTAATATTCAGATGAGACATATTGCGCAGAGACATCTTCATGATGATTTCCGGCATAATGAATGGGAGGCAGGCTGGGGCTCGGCATCATGCCTGGTGCGGTGCGGAACTTTGCTGGGGATGGGAGGTTGAAGCTCTGGAAGAACCTGCCATTGTGTTTGAGGTTGACGAGCTCGTCCATCAGAACCAAGATGTCTTGAGGCGTGGGGACCGCAAAACTCTGTCTCGAGATGCCTTCGGTGAGCAGCTTCTTTTCACTCTCGTACACAAGCTTGAGCTTTTCGAGGCTGTCGATTCGGGTTTGCTGGATGGCCCCGGCCCCGGGGATCTTGGCTCCAGCATCTCTTGCGTCCTTGATCAGGTGATCAATGTAGTCCAGCAGGGCATCGTTGTAGAGGACAATGCCGTTCTCCTTGACAAACACTGCAAACCGGGCGCTGATCGACATGATCTTCTTCTCCTCGTCCTCGAGTTCCCGGACGGTGCTGCGGAGGGCACTGAGCGTCATTTGCATTTTCCTGCCATTGTCCTGTTCAGATGCGATTTGCTGCTGATAGCTCTGGTTGATAACCTGGACTGACTGTTCCTCCAGCTTGTAGGTGATATGCATGTGGATTGTAAACTCATGATGACATTTTATGCACACGTTGTTTTCCATGGCCGCACACTGGGCGAGCTGTGGGTCGCCAACGGCCTTGACCTTGATTTGGGTCAGATAGCAATGGGCATGACATTCTGTGACATAGTTTGGCATAGCAATGCCATCTTCACCTTGGACATATTCGACGCAATCTTCGTGAGTGCATACAGTCATTGGATACGGGAGCTCCTTTCTGTGTGGAACCTTTTTGGTAATGGTCAAAGCTTTCTGCAGATCGGTGATACTCTGCTGGTTTGAATCCAGAGCAGTGATTTGATCGTTGATGGCCTTCTTGTTTGCGCTGATCATTGCGGCGACTTCGGCCAGGGGCTTGCACAGCTCCAGGACGACTTGGCGGACCTCGTAGAGAATCACGGTTTTGTCGGTGGACTGGCACGGGATGCCGGCGATGGTGTTCAGCATGTTGCGGCAGGTTTTCGAGGAGCGCATCCAAGAGGAGCGAAAGTCGTCGACCTCTTCTTGTGTGAATCTGACCTTTCCACGAGCGAGCAGGAAACGGTAGGCCTCATTGTCGACCATGAAGACGTTCGTGTTGGTGATTGGAATGCTGACTCTCGAGTCGCGCTTGATCTCGTCGAGAAGGCTCTTGAGGGCCGGCATCGTGTCGCCTGGGCGGTAGAGGGTGCTTCTGGCGTTGGTGAACATGAACATAAGGTTGTTGACGCAGTCCTTGTGCAAGCTCTTGAGGAGCTCCTTGATGCAGAAGCGGAACCAGGTGGTGAGGCGGCTGTTGTTGGGTTTCATAAGCATCAGGATGCCGTTGATGGCAGGGTAGTTTGCGAGGTAGTTGATGATGAGGTCCATGTTCTTCTTGTCTTGCTCAACGCCACGGGTGTCACCCATTCCAGGCGTGTCGATGAGCTTCACCTGCACCGGCTCTCCATTGATGAGACGGGCATAGAAGACATAGGTGCGCGGGTGTTGGGTCGAGGACTGGCCGGTGGTGTGTTCTTCGTTGGTTGTGGCGCTCCCTGTTGGTAGCATATTGCAGCAGCGTGAGCAGGCGATGCAGATGTCGTGTCACGCAGAGCCTGCGAAGCAGAACCCAGCCCTGGTGCGCCACGACTACTTACGTCCACCGCCAGTGGCGGCTGAGTTCAGCGCTAGTCTCTGGGACTTGATTTCGATGGGCTTGCTCAGCTCTCCGGGCTCGTACAGGAAGAAGCTGGTCGGAATCAGCGTCAGCGCATCATCGGGTCCGATGGTGAACAAGTCTTCATATATGAGATAGTTTGCAAGCGCATTGATCAGCGTGGATTTTCCGACACCGGTTTCTCCGAGAATCAAGATGGTCAAGGTGCGCCTCACGCTCCCAAAGTTGGCCTGAGACTGCTTGGGGTTGGAGACGAAGCTTTCGTCGGCTTGGCTGGAGGCCATGCCCGACGTAGGGGCGGCCGGCTTTGGCGCCGGCGACTGGAACGAAGTCCAACCCATTTTTGCGCTGGAGGAGCAGGAGCTGGCGAGGGAGCTCAACAAATATATACTGTGAGCACGGCGGATTGGCGCTGACACGGTGAGCATTTCCTTTCTGAGGGGCGACGGGCACACTCGGGCGCGGGGCCGCAGGAGGCTTGTGTTTCGGGTCCGACATGGGGGGGTATCCAGCTGTGCAGGCCACCCGAAACAAGTGCCTCGATTCGGAATCGCGGTGGTGCAGTTTGCCGTGTTTGGCAGGTCGTGCGACCCGGATGCCACATGACCCGCGCTGTGGCGTCCGTGTGCAACCTGCGCCACAGCGCGGCCTTGCTCCTTTGGTTTCGGATTTTGAAACCAAGGTGTCTGACAGGCGCATGGGGCCTGGCGGCAGTCGCACACCGACAGTGCCTCCGTCCTCTGCCTGAAACAGAGGCGTGTTTCGTGGAACTCGTCGTTTCAGAGTGTCGCGTCGCCAGCCACATCGGGCAACTCCACGCTCCGAGGAGCTCCATGGCGGGGCGGCCCACAGCCCGACAGGCACCTATATATTGATCTCTGTAGATACCGATCGCAATTTCTCCTCGCCTCTTCACTCACCTCCATCCCCAACATGGCTTCCGGTGCTGCGGCAGAGTCCGTGGTGCTTGTCATCACTGACTGCCCGAACGAGCAACTGAATGCCTTTTACGATCACTTCTATGCTCTGCCTGGGATACAGCGCGAACGTGGTAATGCTATGGCTCCCTTCCGTCTGCGAACATATTGTCCTTTTCCAGCACTCGAGGCTAACCGATTTCCTTGGCGACTGACGACCAGACCGCCTGGGTGTCGAATACATTGGTGTGCGCCAAGAATATGCACCCAATCCGAGTTACATTGCCACGGCTATCCAAGACATCATAAGAAAGCCGAGAATCAGACTCAAAGGAATAGCTTTGGTTGCTCATGCGCCCTTTGATGCCTTCGCTCGATACTGGATCACTGAAGTGTTGGCATGTCTCCCGAAAGTGAATCCCCCGACTGTCATGCTCTTTGCATTCGGCAACCCTGTACTCGATGCTGGAGGACAAGGTCCATCGCCGCTGCTCTTGGATAGTCCTCCCACC
Source organism: Polychytrium aggregatum (assembly GCF_025602895.1). NCBI lineage: Eukaryota > Fungi > Chytridiomycota > Chytridiomycetes > Polychytriales > Polychytrium > Polychytrium aggregatum. The sequence continues at coordinate 36,452 of NW_026516417.1, forward strand.
AAGGGGTTCTACTTTCGTCCAGTTGACGCTCGCGACAGAAAATATGAACAGTGGTTCCAACTGATCACAGACCAAGGCTCGAGTGCCGGCTTCAACAGCGGACAGCCACAGACACGAGCCTATCATACCGGTGACCAAATCTTCGCAGAGAACGAACCGACCCAAGATCTGCAATCAATTGAATACATTGTCAGCAACCGAGTCGAGCACTACTACAACTGCGAGCAACTTTTCTGGGAACCTCAGGCGAGCCAGAGCTCAATCTCTCCATTTCATTCATCCGTCGAGCGCCTGTCCGACGATCTGGCCAAATGCAGTTTGATTGCTTTCAACAACAACGCCAGTGCCTTCTTCGCCGGTATGGTGCAATATTATCGTGACATCGATACTCACGATCGGTCTGCGGCCAGCCACCAGCAACTTCAATGGGTCATGGCTCAAATCAAAATACAAGCATTCGTTAGAGATCAACTTCAACTTGCTATTGACAGACAAACCCACCAATGGGGCAGTTCGAGCTATCCCGTGCCTCAAACGAGCACCCCATTAAATGGGTCTGGTGACAGATTGCCGAATTCTTTTCTTGACAATCCAGCTTCGTCAGGACCTGGGAGCTCGATCGAAAAAGATTTGATGGGGCCTGTGCAAGACGTATTCGAGCGTTGGAGTTCACCGCACGGCGATCTTTCCAGTGGTCCTGCCCGACACGCATCCGATGTGCCCTACAGAAGTGACCCCCAAGTCAGTCGTGGCGGGAATTCTTTGAGCCCTGCTTCCAACTTTGGAGCAGATGGTTTCAAGGAAACCCCAAGGCCTCAAGAGATTCTCAAGTGGTGGAGATCGGACGACAGCCTGTACCAAGGGCTAGAGGCCAGCGGTGTCAGCCCGGTCGGCGGCGTGTGGAATAGCAGCGACGTCAACATCCTGGTCATGGGCGAGACCGGAGTCGGCAAATCAACCCTCATCAATGCTCTGGCCAACTACATCACCTTCCCCTCACTCCGAGACGCCTGCAAAGCCAACGAACCCGTAACCCTCATCCCGGCGAGCTACGTGCTCTGCGATCCCGTCACCTACCAGGAAACAACCATCAAAACCAAGAACATTTCGGTTCCGCTTGCAAGCAAGGGTTTGTTTGCACTACCACACATGCGCATATTGGCTTGAGATTGGTATGGAGGTCCGACCGCCTGAAACTGACCATATCTAAACTCGGGTGCAATCAGATATGCAGGCCAGACTTCAACGGAATGAGTACCAGGTTCCTGGCCAATCCACAACGCAGGACCCGCAAGCCTACGCATTCCAAGTGCCAAGCCAGAGCGGCGCCTTGTCCACGATCCGGGTCATCGACACTCCCGGCATGGGTGACAGTCGCGGAATCGAGACAGACAAGCAGAACATGAGCAACATCGTCAAGTATGTCTCCAAGGTCGGCATGATCCACAGCGTCGTGATTGCCCTGCCGACGAACCAGAGCAAGCTCACTGTCTGGTTCCGCTTCTGCATCATGGAGCTGTTCAAGTACCTGGACCGTGACGTTATCCAGAACATCGTGTTCCTCTTCACCAAGGCCAGAACGACCTCTTTCCGTGCGGGCGACACGATTCCAGTCCTCAACGAACTGTTCCGCGAGATCCAGAGCCAGACTGGAATCAGCATCCCTTTGACCGACAAAAACACCTTCCTCATCGACAACGAAGCCTATCGCTATCTCCTTGCGAAAGATACGATTATATATGATTTGGAGGACATCAAAAAGTTCAACGAGTCGTGGAACCGCTCCGCCTCCGAGTGTCGACGGCTCATCTCCCTGGCCCAGGGACAGCCTCCTCAAGACTTTAGTAAAACAGCCCAGCTCGAGGTTGTTCGTGATTTCCTCAACACACAAGTGGATCCCATCCTTAATTACGACGATCAGATTGTGCGTGCTACTCGAGAGCGCGACCGACTGGCTACCATCATTAATGATATTCATCGTGATATCGACGAATTGAAGAAACTCAAGTCTGTCTATATCAGTCTCGTTCCTGTTTATCATCGCAATGGCGTCAAAGTCTGCAGCCACCCGGATTGCGTCGAAGTCAAGATAACCAAGACCGGGTACCAGGACCTGCGCCGTTCCGTTGACAATCGTTCCCGGGGATATCACAACCCACAAGCTCAGCGAACGTGTGTCCACGGCGCAGGATATCAAAAAATGGTCAATGTCACTTACACAATCGAGATGCAACAGGGCGAAGAAAGCAGTGAAATTGCAAGCCATATTGCCCAGCTCGAAAGGACGATCGATCAAACTACGCGCGATATTGATAGTCAAAATGCTATTGGACGAAGCGTGGAGGATCAGAAAGCCAAGCATCTGAATCTCATTGCTCTGTGCAGTGCCTTCTTGAGGGACAACAGTATCGTCCTTCGAAACGAGACCTTGCTTGATGCCACCGATTTCCAAATCATCAAGCAGGAGGCTTTCAAAAATGGTGTGCCCAACCAGGAAAGACTCCGCAACCTCGAGCGCCTGAAGCATGACTACGATAATGAGAAGAGACTACTTTCTCAAGCCGGAGCAGCTACCCACCGCGTCCATGACATCAATGAAATCAGGAACCTCATGGAGCAGCTCGAGGGCCCTCGCGGTCCATTCTTGAGCCGATTCGATAGGGTAGCGGGCGAGAGACTCGGCGATCGTGAAGAGGTGCGACTGCTTCAAAACCCGTCTGCCCAGCCTGTGGGTACTGTTGGAGCAGCGGCTCATACCGCTGGACACGTTCCAACTGAGTACTATCCAAGTGAGCGATTGGGCCAGCGACTCGAACAGCAGCCCTCATATCATCATCCCATGCAAAACCAAGGCCTCGTTGGACAAGTGGGGGTGACTCAACATGGTTCGTATCGACCGTCTTCTACCCCAAGTTTGGATCCACACTATCGACCCAGCAACGTTGCAATGTCATACAGTGGTTACAATTCGCAATCAGCAAATCAAGGTTATCCCCGGATGCGTGAAAATGGAAGCTCGGATGCCAGTACAGAGATTCAAAACGCCTATAATCCAAGAACATCTTCTCAGTCGCAACCAGCAGCATCGGCCTACCAGCAGCCCCGTCCTGGAACCGGAGGGCAACCATATCCTGGTGCTTCAGACTACCATGCCAGCGGTTACGCAGGCCCGGTGGCTCCCCAGTCGCAACGTGGCAAAATCGAAAGGGGTCCATCGAATCTCGAACTTGAGCAATCGCGGTATACGAATACATCGACTCCAGCAAATCCGATGTATGATCCACGAACCCAAACACATCCAAATGCAACCTTCACGAGACAGCAGTCGTTCAACTCCCACCACCATTATCCATCTCAAACCCAAGAACTCAGTCAGCCTGAACCCAGCCCTGAAATCCCTGCAAAGCAAGAACTGCCTCGGGATGATGCAACACAACCAAAGGACGACGGTCAAGCCGATGGTTATGGTTTGGAGAAGAACCCGGCAGCAACGCCCCAGCCTACTGCATCTCGAGAAGATGAAGGAAAGTCGTCATTTATCAGTAAATTCGGTAAAGTTCCCGCGATGTTCAAACAGAAGCAAAACAAACAGGCCGACCAAACCAAAGGAGGAGGCTCAAAGGTCTCAGGATCACCCAAGGGCCCAGCTCCAGGCTCAGGACAAAACCTTACACCTCAGCAGCCAAAGAAATCCAAGTAGCGACCGCCAAGGGCACTTTCGTCGCGAAGCGAGCTCGCTTCTCTCATATGTCTTTACCTCTTCCAAGAAATGCACACCGGCGCGCCACATGTGTCCTCGCAGCCCAGCTCGTCCTCATATATGTTTCCGAAACGGTGCCGCCAATACATGATGTGATATTGATACTGGTTTGTCGCTGCGAGTGGTGTTGGCGTCTCCGCAAGTCACAACTTAGAACCAGAGCGGTGTGTGTGATAATGGCTACATGGATCCTTCGGCACGCAGCGACCTGGACCAAGTCGGCCAAGGGAGTCCGAGCCCAGGCGAAATGATCGAGCGCGACTTTGGGGTGCATCTTGTATTTCTAGATCAGGTCGCACCATGGCTGATTGTCCCCACGGATGCGCAATTGAAAATGAAACAGACCAAAGCAAGTGCTCGTGATGGGGCTGATCGAAATGAGAAGCGCTTGGATACGATCCGACGAGTTTATTCAGTGGCAAGCAGAATACGAATCCAACAGCTGAGACCCAACGTGGTTAATCCGGGGACAACAAAACAACAGGTCTGTGCGAGCAATCTCAATCACTTGGGACAGTCTGCGAGATGCTACTATCAGAGACATAGACAACTTGCTCCTGGAGCTTCGGAATAGATGCAACTTGATCAATGGTGGAAGCAATATCATCGTTGACTTGAGGCGCATTGTGGGTTTCTGCTCCGTGACACTCTTCAGAAGCAATACTGTCGCGATGGGTTGGTGCATTATTGGCGTAGGTTGCACCTGTTTGCTGGGCTGAATCCTCAGTCACTTTCGCCTGCTCAGCTGCGTCTTTCACTTGAACTTGCGGGGGAGTTGGTGTCTCGGCCGAGGATGGATTCGTGGTCGGGGCAGCTATCTGAGAGGCGGCGGTTTTGGAGCTGCAATCATTATCATGAGGCGTTTGGACTTGAGAGGCATTCGTTGCATCGGCGGTCTGCATGGGATCATGGCTCTCGGAGATTGCATCGGACTCTTCATCTTGATGGTGGTTCGTTGGCGACGCAGTTGAATCGGATTGGGTTGGAACCTTAACGAATTTCGTTCCTTGGGCCGGAGTGATCGGCTGTGGTTCCGGATTGCTATCAGATTTGCTCACACGAGGTTCGAAATCGTTTGAGTCGGTGGGATTGCTATCAGATACGGTCGATTCATCCGGGGCAGGACATGCGATGGTTTCTTGTTGGCTGTCAGGGGTGGGGCCGGCATCTTCAGCCGCGCCAGGTTGCGTTGCATCGCTTGTATTGACAGGGAGAGCTTCTTTAGAAGCGTCGTCAACTTTAATGCCATCGTCTGCAATGTTTTGTGGTGTCTGAGCGGCTGTCGATTTGGAGAAAACATCGACCTTCGATCCGGCTTCCGACGGTTGTATTTTATGAGGCAAAGTATTGATAGCATCGTCGTGGAGATCTCCGCTCTCATTGACAGGGGCTGTGGCTGGCTTAGATTTAGGAGTCGGCTTGGCCTCCCAGTCAAACTCTGCCATTTCCTTCTGGAAATCTTGGACGGCTTTGTCAAGGTCTAGCTCTGTTTCTCCACTGCTGGCTTTGAGCAGTCCAAGCACTTCGTCCAGAGTCTGCGGATTGGCTTGATGCTCCGGCGACTGCGACAGGTACTGCTGTTCCCTCTTGTAGGCATCGCGGACGGACTCGAGCTTCTTTTGCTTTGCGAGATTGACCACGCCGTTCTCGACGGCCTGCTGCTGGATCACCTGGAAGTCGTCGACGTCCAGGAAGGTCTCGTTTCTGACCACGACGCTGTGCTGGTGCAGGCATTGATTGCTCAGCGCAAGCAGCTGGAGCGACTGTGATCGGTGCGTTCGAATCTGCTCGATTTGAGTTTTGAGAGCCGCGATTGCGCTGCGGTGTTGGTCGATGAATGTCTGCTGGACGCTGATGGCAGACTGAATGTTTTCGCTCAGGGTGTCTTCTTCGACAACGTGGGTGCGCCACTTGATATACTTCTTCTCCAGAAAGTTCTTTCCATGCGAGCATGGAGTCGGCTTTGTGTTCAAAGTACGAGTCTTCGATGCAGGCGGCGAGGCTGGATGAGCCTCCGGTTTGATCACATACTGTCCGCTTGGGAGCACCCTAAAGTCCGTGCAGTCGATGTGGTTGCAAACCAAGGTGCCCTCGGGATAAAACTCTGCCGTCATTTCGAGCCGTCCGTTGTTCTGTCTTTTCAGATAACTGATTGTGTGCTCAACGGCACGAATGCCATCCTCGTGCTCCTTGATCTGCTTGTTCAGCGACTCTTCGGTGCCCTCGGAGGCGACCAGGCTCTGGATTTCCCTGTCAATGTACGTCCTCAGGGCCTCGAGCTGGGCAGTCACCCTGAAGTCCTTTGGGCCTCGTCCCCGGGCGACCCTGACCATTTTGCGGCATGCGATCGAGGATCTGTGCCACGAATCGTCAAACTGGAGAACCTCGCCTTCAGAGAACTCGACCTTGTCCTTGGCGAGGAGATAGCGATATGCCTCGTTGTCGATGATGAAGCTGTTGGTGTCGTCCAGGTGGATGTCCACGCCTGACTGGGACTTGATCTGGTCAAACAGCTGTCTCATGTTTGGAATGGTGTCGCCCACTCGGAAGGCTGTCGACCGGGCCTTGGTGAACAAGAACGCAATGTTCTCCACGGTGCCACGGTCCAGGTACTTGAACAGCTCCATGATGCAGAATCTGAACCAGACCGTGAGTCGGCTCTGGTTTGTGGGCAGCGCAATGACGAGCATGTGGATCTTGCCGACGCGGGTGACGCATCGGATGATGTTTTGCATGTTGAGTCTGTCAGTCTCGACGCCTCGCGAGTCGCCCATGCCTGGGGTGTCGATGATCCTGATTTTGGTTGGCAGGTTGTCTTCGTCGTATACACTGAACACGTACGACTGGGGATGCTGCGTTGTCGACTGTCCTTGCTTGTAGACTTCGTTGGCGTGCGCGGCTGGGCGAGGAACAAATGGCGGATCAGCACCATCGACGACTGCACAGAGTTATGGAGGTGCGGCACACTCACCGTGAGCAGGCACCTTCAAGGATTTATCGTCGGTCTTGATCTCGGTCGGCTTGCATGTTTCGGGGTCGTAGAGAACAAACTTTGTTGGCACGAGGGCCACAATCTCAGAGGAGGCACAGGCTTCTTCCAGAGATTTGAAACTGACGTAGTTGGCGACGGCGTTGATGAGGGTCGACTTGCCGACACCGGTCTCTCCCATGACCAGGATATTGACATCCTGGCCGTTCCAGGGCAGGTTCAGAAAGTCAGAGTCGTCGAATTGCTGATGGACAGCGGGTTTCTTGGCCTGGGACTTTGATGAGTCTACAATTGGATGAGGTTGCTTATCTGGGTGACTCAGAGCAATTAGTTGACTTAGCTATGGCACGGAGGCGGGGACGAGCATTCTACACTGCCTGCAATCGAGTCCAGTTGCACACCTGTTGTGATGTTAAGCTGATTCTGGTGGTGTTTTGGTTGATCACCCACGACTACGGAGCCGGAAAATGTATCTTGGGCAGTCGAGCTGTCGAGGCGAAATGAGCGCGAGTCAGAGGGGGCTGGTGAGGCAGAGAGCAGCACAAGGATTGCTGACTATAGTATTGATCAATACCGGCCCACGGACCTTTCGGGTACATCACCGGGTTGCTCGTTGATGAAACTGCTAGGTGGGGCACCTTGGAGTGATTCTTGATCATCCAGAGACGACGCAATGCCCTCGAGGATACTGGCTACTTCCTCAGGTGTTGCGGTGGCATGGCTCGAAACAGATGGACGCGACAAATCTGAGTATACAGTTCTCTCTGTCTCGAGTCGAAACTTGAGCTGGGGTAACTCTTGGTCTGAATAGCCTGCAGTGGGTGTTCGTGATCCCAGGAGGGTTTCCATGTACGAGACAGACGCAGAGTTCAGAATGGTTGCGTCTCTGATGTGGTTCTTCAATATCTCAAGATGGGCTTTGAGGTTGGACGCCCCTGTTTCTTGTCCCTGCTCGTGCGATGAATCAAGGATGGCGAGCTGGCCCTGCCCTTTGGAGAGGATCCGACGCACGTATATGAAGTAATGGATGTCTTGGAACGCTATGTGGGTGTCGGCAGCCAGATAGGCGGCAAGGGTGGTGACACTCTGCTTCGGATTCCTCGACAAGGTTCCTGTGCCGGCGCTGGGCACAGCAATGCGGAAGAAGTGCATGTTTTGCTTCGAAGAGTCCTCTAAAGACTCAACTTGGATCACGGGCACGGTGCGTGCCGCCCGAGCGAATTCGATCATTCGTTCTGCAGGTTTTTTCATGGTCCAGCGGTCTTTGCTAACGACTGCGAAGAGCAGGCTATCGACTCGGTTTCTTGGCCAGCACAGCAGCAGCTGGGAGACCCAGTAGTCTGTGAAGGGAGATGGCGATTGTTGGATTACAACCACGGCCTTTCGGAAGCTGCTCTCTTTGGGAATGCGCCGGAGCTGCTCTTGAATGGGATGAATGGACTGGAGTCGAGGTGGCTCTTGCATAGCGAACATCTCGAAGTTGGCTGCCTTGGTCTCTGAGGAGTCGGTGCGATCTTTGGACTTGGAAAAGAACCCAGCTGATTCTGTTTCCGGGCAACGAGAGTGTGAGTGCGGAAGAAGAGCAGATGGGATGGCTCGGGCACTCAAGAGCGAGAACCATGACATGTGTGCTTACTCTTCTGCGGAGCGGGATGGAGGAGATCGCTGAGGATTCGAACGACCTTGTCGCTCTGCTCGCCAGCCAGGTCTGTGATGACCAGGATGCGATCGCTCTGGGGGGCTGTCATGTTTGCAAGCGCTTGGGAGTGTGGGAGCAAGTAACCTGCTAGCCGAACGACTTGCGGTTGTCTCTGATATACCAAGACAGGATGCGCCGTGCGGATCGGTGATGCGGCTGCCCTCCTCCTCCGCCCGCCCGCCAGCAAGTGCCTCCCGAAAGGGTATCCCCAACACCAAAAATGGCCGTGCGCACCCCGTCGCAGGCCAATCGCATCGCCCGGGACATCGGCAGCCTGTGGCGCCGGTGTGCTGAAACGCCGTGCGACGAGATGCCAAAAGGCCGTCGATCGGTGCGACCCTGGTCCAGACACAGCCCTGGCTCGGCCGTGTCCCAAGCGGGCTGTGCTGTAGCGCCAGGCTGCGCGGCCGTCGCACTGCAGCCTCCGCCCGGGGCACACAGCGTCGGCATCAATCCTGAAACACAAGCGGGCCCCACCCTGTGTGCCCATCGGCCCCGCACCCCCACGGACGGCGCATCGGGCCCACGCGCACATGAAACATGTGGCATCGTGCGACGTGGTACGCGAGGACGGCGTCGATTGGTGCGGCTTTGGTCTCAGATTCGATCACCCTTCGTGGGCCAGGGTGCCACAGGAGAACACAAGGATCGTCTGGCAGGGGCACCCAGCCAAGCGCAATGCCGGGTCGGCCAGTCTCAGCCCCGCCGTCGTGCCACAGAGCGCATGGTGTTCCCGCATCGTCCAGATTTGGTTTCGTTCGCGGCAAGGCGTGCGAGCCCAGCATCTGCCGGTCCTCCGTCAGCTTAGGGATTCTAAAATCGGGTGCCTCGACCCTGCCCCAAGAGCGCACTGCAGACACGCACGGTACTTGCCTTCAAACTCCAACGGCATCATGGTTGCTGCCAATATGCCGACGGTGGAGGTCATCGAGCACCATGTTATCAGCCCGTATCCGAGCCAACCGTATTCCGGCCCCAGGCGGGAGATTGTGCTCTTGATCCTCGGCGAGACAGGAGTCGGAAAATCGACCTTCATCAACGCCCTGCCCAACTACTTGCTGTTCAATAGCATCGACGAGATCCGAGAGGACCGGATCATCAACCTCATCCCCACAAGTTTTTACGTTTTCGAGCCTGGGGCTCTGACCGACGGAAAGCTGATCGAGTCGGGACAACTCTCGTTCCGATCCAACGCTGGTAAGTCATCCGGTCCAGCAATGGTGACGAATGCAATGTTGTGTGCATCGACTCGGTGGTGCGTGCAGCCGGTTATGTGAACGTGCCTATCCCCTGAGCCAGCAGTCCACTTTGACTCAGATTCCGCATGGAAGAACGAAGTCCGGGGCCAGGGCCAGTCATCGACTCAGTCCCCACACACCTACGTGCTCGACACCGAGCTCAGCAACGGAGAGCCTGTGACGGTCAAGTTCATCGACACTCCTGGCATGGGCGACACCCGAGGCGTCGAGCAGGACAAGAAAAACATGGACAACATCATCCAGTACATTGCCAACTACGAGAAAATCCACGGCATCCTCATTCTCCTGAAGCCCAACCAGAGCCGCCTGACAACGTTCTTCCGATTCTGTGTCATGGAGCTGCTGCGGAGCTTGCACCGCGAGTGCGTCAAGAACATGGTCTTCCTCTTCACCAACGCCCAGAGCACCAACTTCCGCCCTGGAGACACGATGGACTCTCTCCTGCCGCTCATTGAACAGATTTCGAAAGATTCCAGAGTCTCCATCTTCCTCCGGAACGAAAACATGTTTATGATCGACAATGAAGCCTATCGGTACCTGCTGGCGAAAAACAAGGTCAAATTCGAGGAAGAGGAAGAGAGAAAGTTCCTCATCTCATGGGAAATGTCATCCAGCGCCTGTCGCAAGCTTCTCGACGTGGTTTCAAGTCTCACGCCTCATGAAACCCAACAGACCACCACCCTGTATCTGGTTCGAGACAAAGTCCTCGAGCTTTGCAAGCCTCTGGGCGACGTTGCCGCCATGATCGTGACAAATCAGAGCAACATTGAAAACAAAATCATGACCTTGCAGACTGCAGCCAATTCCGTGAAAGATCTCGACAAGATTTTGAACATCAAGGTGAACACCCCCGTCAAGCGCGAGATCGATCGCCCCACGACCGTGTGCACCAACCCAGGCTGCGTCCGATATATTCAAGATGAGTTTGGGAATAACTTGACCCATTACATCACCCGATGCCACAAGCCATGCTATCTAAAGAGGGTTCCCGTTCAAACGATCGGCGACCCTCAACTCGCGCTCTGCGCGCAAATGCAAAACGATCACTGTGTCCGCTGCACCCATAGCTTTCGAGAGCACATGCACATCAAATGGGAGCTCGTGTTTCAAAAAAAGTCCGTCATCGACCCCAATATCAAGGATCAAATCGCTCAACAAAAGGACCGCCAGTCAAAGGTCCAGGCAACCATCAAGGAGCTGAAGAGTTATCAGAAGCAGCTGGTGAAAGAGCAGAAGCGTATCATGAAAATCAGCGCCAAATTCTCTGCGTTTGTCAAGAATAACGGCATCGTTCTCTACAACGATGCCATGCTGGACTATCTCGACCATCTGATCAAAGACGCTCGAGAATCCTTCGGTGGTGATGTCGGAGCCCGAGAGGAGAAGATCAAAGGGCTGGAAGAGCTCAAGGCTATCTATGTCACTGAGCGAAAGGTGCTCTCAGAAGGCATTCGGATGAAGATGTTATTCGCTCCAAGTGTGAACGACATCAAAAAGCTGATGGATGAGCTCGTGAACATGGAGTTCTCGGGCCAGTTCTTCAAGAGCTTTGACCTGCCCACGGACTACACCGAGGAGAATGGAATAGGCTCACAAGAGCGCACCGTCAAACCACAGCCACTGAACAACGGTTCTTTGGTTGGTGCTGCTGGCACTGCCCAGGCGCAGCTGCCCACCCCGGCAATAAGACCTCCGGCGCCATACACCCCTATTTACGATAAACCCAGGGTCGGTGTCAAAGAATTCTTCTCCAAGTTCAAGTTTTCACGCTCCTAGACAGAGCCTCGTACTCTTCGGCTCTCCCAAGTTCCTGCTCTCACGGCTTGGCGTCTCATAAACACACCAGCGGGTGCTGATATCTATTCCAGCCACAAATACAGTCGGTCCAGAAAGAAACGGGACAGTTCCTTCCTGGCTTCAGATCTCTGAACTCGGGTGATGAGACGCTCATCTACCGCTCCGGGCGGATGACGGACCCTGGTCGGGCGCTTTCGATGTCCGTGAGTAGTATTCCGACCCTTGATGCCTCCCAACACTGTCAGTCGCACCGAGACTCGCTTGGTGGCGGACTGCCGCGGTTTCACCCCAGGCTCGACCCAACGCTGTGCTTTGTCAGGCCGCTGTGCGATCCCATGCCATCCGGATCTCGAAGCAGCGCTCGATCTGATGTCTGGCCAATCGGAGGAGGTCAAGTCGACTCCTTGTGTTTCATCTTTGACCCATTCCCGGCGGTGTGGCTCGGTCACAGCGACGTCTGGGGTGCACATGTTTCAGATACGGTGGCACATGTCGTCGCAGTCGCTGGCGGGAGCTCATGCTGTGGGACCTCTCGGGACCCGGGCTGACACTTTCCGAGTCCCATGGCCAGTCAAGGTGCGAGCGCCGCGACAGAAGCAAGACTCGATCACTAGTCCTCGCAAGAAGCGGCAACAAGATAGATGGCATGGCCAAGCAAGTCACACAGCGACCCACATTTGGGAGTTTGCAGCGACAAGACAGCCGCCTCACCCGACAGAAATGGCCATGAGACAGCTGCCCAAAGACTGCCCAGAGGAACCTCGTCGCTCTAGCTGCTGTCCGGCATCCTCACCACGAGCTCCGTAGCGTATCCCGGCATGGCATCGAAGCGCATCGACGGGTTTCGCTCAGTATTCTCGCCCTCGCCCTCAACCTCGGCGCCGCACCATGCACCCGCCTCCGAACCCGTGATCCTGGTCTTTGGCGAGACGGGCGTTGGAAAGTCGACGTTCATCAATGCACTGGCAAACTACCTGAGCTTTTCCGACATCGACAGCGTTGATCAAGGCAATATGAAGATCATGATCCCGACGCAGTTCTCGCTGCACGACTTTGAGGCCACGGGACACGGGACGATGTTCAAATCAGGCAATCTCACACTCAAGTCGACCCACGGTAGGCTCGCATAAGATCCTCGGCGATTTGTTGTGTTGAACAAGCAGTCGCAGTCGCATTTTGCCTCGCACTGCCCCTCAGTATTGACTAACCGCCCGGGTCTCTGGCCAGAATCGACGACCGACAATGAACAGCACATTGTCGGACGATCCTCAACACAAAGCCCCCGCACCTACATCCTGGAGACGCAGCTCGATTCGGGTCGGCATGTGTCCATCAGAATCATCGACACCCCCGGACTGGGCGACACCCGGGGCTTTGACCAAGACCGACGAAACGTCGAAAACATCATCGGTTATCTCTCCCACTACGACAACATCAGTGCTGTGTTTCTTCTGCTCAAGTCCGACGTGACCCGGACGACGATTCCGTTCAAGTTTTGTTTCAAGGAGCTGCTCAAGAACCTGCACAAGCGCTGTGCCAACAATGTTATGTTCATGCTCACGCATTCACGAAGCTCCTTTTTCCGGAATGGCGACACGATTTCCAGCTTGACTGCGCTGCTGGAGGAGATCAAGCGGGAGTCCGGGGTCGAGATTCCGATTGCGAATAACGTCTTCATGATCGACAACGAGGCGTTCCGCTTCCTGGTTGCCAAACACAAGATGGAGTTTTCGGACACTGAGCGAAACCAGTTCCGCTCCTCGTGGGAGAAATCGACCAAGACATCTCGGAAGCTGATCCAAGCCATTGCCGAGATTGAGCCCTGCGAGACCGAAAGCTCCGTGTTCCTCCTGAGCACTCGGCGCTGCTTCATAAAGCTGTGCAAGTTCTCGGCCCATGTCACCAACCTGGAGGAAGCCACAGAGAAGGTGATCAGAGAGCAACGGTCTCTCCTGGAGTCGACCCGGGCCGATATTGCCGAGGCCAAGCGCACCCTGACGACGACCCTCAACATCCCCGTCAAGTACAAGCTGTCCCACTCGATGACCGTCTGCACCAACAAGAGCTGCACCAAGGT
>NW_026516418.1:0-49452 GCF_025602895.1 Polychytrium aggregatum
CAGTTTTATTGTTGTGTTTGTTTTTGTTTTTTTTCTTCGGAGGCTCCCTGGTCGGCCGGGTAGGTATTTTCGAACTCCAAGATCCAGATCCCATAATGAGATCACAGGTGCACGTGGAGCCATCCAGACAATGTCTAGGTTCAAAGGCAACTGCTGACCGTCGGTCAATCCTGCACCTCACAATGCATAGCACTGTTACCCTCTATTGATCTTCATACATATGTTCTACTACTATGCTCTGATACTACTACTGATACTGATACTGATACTGATACTGATACTGATACTGATACTGATACTGATACTGATACTGATACTGATACTGATACTGATACTGATACTGATACTGATACTGATACTGATACTGATACTGATACTGATACTGATACTGATACTGATACTGATACTGTATGATTCTCTACCTTCCCAATTGAATCATGATCAAGAAGAAGAAATGAAAGGACAACAGAATAAGATGAAGACTTGAAGAATGATAAGAAAACACATAGTAGTTTAGAATGGTAGTCGATTGGACATAGTGTTCCATAATAGAGAGGAATGGTGCAAGCTGTGGATGGTTGTGTGGTGTGGTGTGCCCCCATCCTCGCCTATACTGATATGAGGTACAATCACGGTGATGCGGGATGCAAACGCCAACATCGAAATCACAAACCGGAACCAGAACCTAACCCTGACCTGACCACAGAAGCCCAGTCAAAAACAACTGTGTCATCCATCTGGCCCTCTAACCTAAACTCTAAGGTCTAATCTCTAACCTAACCTAACCCTGATGAACGTACTCTCATTGTGGTCAGCCTAAACTGTTGGCGTATATGTAGGCTGAAGGCAAGGGCGTGGGAATAGGCTAAACATCGGCCCACGAAGGGCGGTGGCTCTACCAGTGGCAGTTCATGTCTTTGGGAAACACAGGAGTGTCCACTGTGACCCAGCAACGAAATTGTATCATCGCAATACGACTGAGAAGCGTGGGTTCGGTTCTACATGTGTTACTGGTATGACGAGGGAAGGGGGGAGTGGAGGGGGCTGTGATGTCGGATGGTTGTCTGGATCTATATGATCTGGGCAGTTCTATGGGGCCACTCTATAGTGGGCCTGGGATCTGGGATCTGGGAAGTCCTTGGGATCTCGCCAGGGCTGCCTGGGTCGGAAAGAAAAAAAAAACCTCAAAGACCGAGGGATCAGGATCCTAGGAAGATCCCAACTAGCCCCCAGCATGATCCTAGCAAGAACCCAGCAAGATCCCAGGGCTTGGATATCCCCCAAGGTTTTTTTTTTCCAGAGGCTGCCTGGTCGGCCGGGTCTTCTTGGGACTTCCCAGATCCCAATATTGACTTCACAGGTGCACGTGAAGCCATCCAGCGGGCTGTAGTGGGCTCCATTGGGTTCCAATGGATTCCAGTTGGTTCCAATGATCCCAGGGCCTATCGGGGCTGTGATGTCGGATGGTTGTCTGGATCTATATGATCTGGGCAGTTCTATGGGGCCACTCTATAGTGGGCTTGGGATCTGGGAAGTGGGATGTCCTCTGGATCTATCCAGGGCCACCTGGGTTAGAAAAAAAAAATAGAAAATATCTCTGGGAGATCCCAGCTAGGCCCCAGCAAGATCTTTGACAGATCCCAGGGCTTGGGTATTCTCCGAGGTTTTTTTGATTTTTTTTTTTTCTTCAGAGGCTTGGTCGCCTGCAGGAACCTTTGGGAACTTCCCAGATCCCATTATGAGATCCCAGGGCCTATCGGGGATGGGATGGGATGGTATGTCGGATGGATCTCTGGATCTATATGATCTGGCCAGTTCTATGGGGTCACTCTATAGTGGACCTGGGATCTGGGATCTGGGATGTCCTCTGGGTTTTGCCTGGGGGCTCTCTGGGTCGGAAATAAAAAAAATATCCTCAGCGACCAAGGGATCAAGATCCCAGGGAGATCCAAACTAGCCCCCAGCAATGTTCTCCCAAGATCCCAGGATTTGGATATTCTCCCAGTTTTATTGTTGTGTTTTGTTTTTGTTTTTTTTTCTTCGGAGGCTCCCTGGTCGGCCGGGTATTTTCGAACTTCCAAGATCCCAGATCCCATAATGAGATCACAGGTGCACGTGGAGCCATCCAGACAATGTCTAGGTTCAAAGGCAACTGCTGACCGTCGGTCAATCCTGCACCTCACAATGCATAGCACTGTTACCCTCTATTGATCTTCATACATATGTTCTACTACTACTGCTCTGATACTACTACTGATACTGATACTGATACTGATACTGATACTGATACTGATACTGATACTGATACTGATACTGATACTGATACTGATACTGATACTGATACTGATACTGATACTGATACTGATACTGATACTGATACTGATACTGATACTGATACTGATACTGATACTGATACTGTATGATTCTCTACCTTCCCAATTGAATCATGATCAATAAGAAGAAATGAAAGACACAGAAGAAGATGAAGACTTGAAGAATGATAAGAAACACATAGTAGTTTAGAATGGTAGTCGATTGGACATAGTGTTCCATAATAGAGAGGAATGGTGCAAGCTGTGGATGGTTGTGTGGTGTGGTGTGCCCCCATCCTCGCCTATACTGATATGAGGTACAATCACGGTGATGCGGGATGCAAACGCCAACATCGAAATCACAAACCGGAACCAGAACCTAACCCTGACCTGACCACAGAAGCCCAGTCAAAAACAACTGTGTCATCCATCTGGCCCTCTAACCTAAACTCTAAGGTCTAATCTCTAACCTAACCTAACCCTGATGAACGTACTCTCATTGTGGTCAGCCTAAACTGTTGGCGTATATGTAGGCTGAAGGCAAGGGCGTGGGAATAGGCTAAACATCGGCCCACGAAGGGCGGTGGCTCTACCAGTGGCAGTTCATGTCTTTGGGAAACACAGGAGTGTCCACTGTGACCCAGCAACGAAATTGTATCATCGCAATACGACTGAGAAGCGTGGGTTCGGTTCTACATGTGTTACTGGTATGACGAGGGAAGGGGGGAGTGGAGGGGGCTGTGATGTCGGATGGTTGTCTGGATCTATATGATCTGGGCAGTTCTATGGGGCCACTCTATAGTGGGCCTGGGATCTGGGATCTGGGAAGTCCTTGGGATCTCGCCAGGGCTGCCTGGGTCGGAAAGAAAAAAAAAACCTCAAAGACCGAGGGATCAGGATCCTAGGAAGATCCCAACTAGCCCCCAGCATGATCCTAGCAAGAACCCAGCAAGATCCCAGGGCTTGGATATCCCCCAAGGTTTTTTTTTTCCAGAGGCTGCCTGGTCGGCCGGGTCTTCTTGGGACTTCCCAGATCCCAATATTGACTTCACAGGTGCACGTGAAGCCATCCAGCGGGCTGTAGTGGGCTCCATTGGGTTCCAATGGATTCCAGTTGGTTCCAATGATCCCAGGGCCTATCGGGGCTGTGATGTCGGATGGTTGTCTGGATCTATATGATCTGGGCAGTTCTATGGGGCCACTCTATAGTGGGCTTGGGATCTGGGAAGTGGGATGTCCTCTGGATCTATCCAGGGCCACCTGGGTTAGAAAAAAAAAATAGAAAATATCTCTGGGAGATCCCAGCTAGGCCCCAGCAAGATCTTTGACAGATCCCAGGGTGTTATGAACGTGACTGACAGTCGCGCGACACGTCACTCATGATCCACCCTGCATGGCCACATGGTCATGATTCATGACCGTGGGAAACATAGGATCGGAGACTAAATATATTCTCCGAAGGGCGAGCGGGGGGGGGAGTAGGCATAGACTTAAATAGACCACCCCGCTCCCCTCCTGATGAACGCTAGTGAATTATCACTTCTAATAAACGATTATCACTCTCCTTGTCTGTCCCTGTTCCCGTCCCGTCCTAGCTCCCCTGTCCCTGCCCTTGATTCCCCTGCCCTGCCCTCGCCAATTCCTGACACAGGGCTTGGGTATTCTCCGAGGTTTTTTTGATTTTTTTTTTTTCTTCAGAGGCTTGGTCGCCTGCAGGAACCTTTGGGAACTTCCCAGATCCCATTATGAGATCCCAGGGCCTATCGGGGATGGGATGGGATGGTATGTCGGATGGATCTCTGGATCTATATGATCTGGCCAGTTCTATGGGGTCACTCTATAGTGGACCTGGGATCTGGGATCTGGGATGTCCTCTGGGTTTTGCCTGGGGGCTCTCTGGGTCGGAAATAAAAAAAATATCCTCAGCGACCAAGGGATCAAGATCCCAGGGAGATCCAAACTAGCCCCCAGCAATGTTCTCCCAAGATCCCAGGATTTGGATATTCTCCCAGTTTTATTGTTGTGTTTTGTTTTTGTTTTTTTTTCTTCGGAGGCTCCCTGGTCGGCCGGGTATTTTCGAACTTCCAAGATCCCAGATCCCATAATGAGATCACAGGTGCACGTGGAGCCATCCAGACAATGTCTAGGTTCAAAGGCAACTGCTGACCGTCGGTCAATCCTGCACCTCACAATGCATAGCACTGTTACCCTCTATTGATCTTCATACATATGTTCTACTACTACTGCTCTGATACTACTACTGATACTGATACTGATACTGATACTGATACTGATACTGATACTGATACTGATACTGATACTGATACTGATACTGATACTGATACTGATACTGATACTGATACTGATACTGATACTGATACTGATACTGATACTGATACTGATACTGATACTGATACTGATACTGTATGATTCTCTACCTTCCCAATTGAATCATGATCAATAAGAAGAAATGAAAGACACAGAAGAAGATGAAGACTTGAAGAATGATAAGAAACACATAGTAGTTTAGAATGGTAGTCGATTGGACATAGTGTTCCATAATAGAGAGGAATGGTGCAAGCTGTGGATGGTTGTGTGGTGTGGTGTGCCCCCATCCTCGCCTATACTGATATGAGGTACAATCACGGTGATGCGGGATGCAAACGCCAACATCGAAATCACAAACCGGAACCAGAACCTAACCCTGACCTGACCACAGAAGCCCAGTCAAAAACAACTGTGTCATCCATCTGGCCCTCTAACCTAAACTCTAAGGTCTAATCTCTAACCTAACCTAACCCTGATGAACGTACTCTCATTGTGGTCAGCCTAAACTGTTGGCGTATATGTAGGCTGAAGGCAAGGGCGTGGGAATAGGCTAAACATCGGCCCACGAAGGGCGGTGGCTCTACCAGTGGCAGTTCATGTCTTTGGGAAACACAGGAGTGTCCACTGTGACCCAGCAACGAAATTGTATCATCGCAATACGACTGAGAAGCGTGGGTTCGGTTCTACATGTGTTACTGGTATGACGAGGGAAGGGGGGAGTGGAGGGGGCTGTGATGTCGGATGGTTGTCTGGATCTATATGATCTGGGCAGTTCTATGGGGCCACTCTATAGTGGGCCTGGGATCTGGGATCTGGGAAGTCCTTGGGATCTCGCCAGGGCTGCCTGGGTCGGAAAGAAAAAAAAAACCTCAAAGACCGAGGGATCAGGATCCTAGGAAGATCCCAACTAGCCCCCAGCATGATCCTAGCAAGAACCCAGCAAGATCCCAGGGCTTGGATATCCCCCAAGGTTTTTTTTTTCCAGAGGCTGCCTGGTCGGCCGGGTCTTCTTGGGACTTCCCAGATCCCAATATTGACTTCACAGGTGCACGTGAAGCCATCCAGCGGGCTGTAGTGGGCTCCATTGGGTTCCAATGGATTCCAGTTGGTTCCAATGATCCCAGGGCCTATCGGGGCTGTGATGTCGGATGGTTGTCTGGATCTATATGATCTGGGCAGTTCTATGGGGCCACTCTATAGTGGGCTTGGGATCTGGGAAGTGGGATGTCCTCTGGATCTATCCAGGGCCACCTGGGTTAGAAAAAAAAAATAGAAAATATCTCTGGGAGATCCCAGCTAGGCCCCAGCAAGATCTTTGACAGATCCCAGGGCTTGGGTATTCTCCGAGGTTTTTTTGATTTTTTTTTTTTCTTCAGAGGCTTGGTCGCCTGCAGGAACCTTTGGGAACTTCCCAGATCCCATTATGAGATCCCAGGGCCTATCGGGGATGGGATGGGATGGTATGTCGGATGGATCTCTGGATCTATATGATCTGGCCAGTTCTATGGGGTCACTCTATAGTGGACCTGGGATCTGGGATCTGGGATGTCCTCTGGGTTTTGCCTGGGGGCTCTCTGGGTCGGAAATAAAAAAAATATCCTCAGCGACCAAGGGATCAAGATCCCAGGGAGATCCAAACTAGCCCCCAGCAATGTTCTCCCAAGATCCCAGGATTTGGATATTCTCCCAGTTTTATTGTTGTGTTTTGTTTTTGTTTTTTTTTCTTCGGAGGCTCCCTGGTCGGCCGGGTATTTTCGAACTTCCAAGATCCCAGATCCCATAATGAGATCACAGGTGCACGTGGAGCCATCCAGACAATGTCTAGGTTCAAAGGCAACTGCTGACCGTCGGTCAATCCTGCACCTCACAATGCATAGCACTGTTACCCTCTATTGATCTTCATACATATGTTCTACTACTACTGCTCTGATACTACTACTGATACTGATACTGATACTGATACTGATACTGATACTGATACTGATACTGATACTGATACTGATACTGATACTGATACTGATACTGATACTGATACTGATACTGATACTGATACTGATACTGATACTGATACTGATACTGATACTGATACTGATACTGATACTGTATGATTCTCTACCTTCCCAATTGAATCATGATCAATAAGAAGAAATGAAAGACACAGAAGAAGATGAAGACTTGAAGAATGATAAGAAACACATAGTAGTTTAGAATGGTAGTCGATTGGACATAGTGTTCCATAATAGAGAGGAATGGTGCAAGCTGTGGATGGTTGTGTGGTGTGGTGTGCCCCCATCCTCGCCTATACTGATATGAGGTACAATCACGGTGATGCGGGATGCAAACGCCAACATCGAAATCACAAACCGGAACCAGAACCTAACCCTGACCTGACCACAGAAGCCCAGTCAAAAACAACTGTGTCATCCATCTGGCCCTCTAACCTAAACTCTAAGGTCTAATCTCTAACCTAACCTAACCCTGATGAACGTACTCTCATTGTGGTCAGCCTAAACTGTTGGCGTATATGTAGGCTGAAGGCAAGGGCGTGGGAATAGGCTAAACATCGGCCCACGAAGGGCGGTGGCTCTACCAGTGGCAGTTCATGTCTTTGGGAAACACAGGAGTGTCCACTGTGACCCAGCAACGAAATTGTATCATCGCAATACGACTGAGAAGCGTGGGTTCGGTTCTACATGTGTTACTGGTATGACGAGGGAAGGGGGGAGTGGAGGGGGCTGTGATGTCGGATGGTTGTCTGGATCTATATGATCTGGGCAGTTCTATGGGGCCACTCTATAGTGGGCCTGGGATCTGGGATCTGGGAAGTCCTTGGGATCTCGCCAGGGCTGCCTGGGTCGGAAAGAAAAAAAAAACCTCAAAGACCGAGGGATCAGGATCCTAGGAAGATCCCAACTAGCCCCCAGCATGATCCTAGCAAGAACCCAGCAAGATCCCAGGGCTTGGATATCCCCCAAGGTTTTTTTTTTCCAGAGGCTGCCTGGTCGGCCGGGTCTTCTTGGGACTTCCCAGATCCCAATATTGACTTCACAGGTGCACGTGAAGCCATCCAGCGGGCTGTAGTGGGCTCCATTGGGTTCCAATGGATTCCAGTTGGTTCCAATGATCCCAGGGCCTATCGGGGCTGTGATGTCGGATGGTTGTCTGGATCTATATGATCTGGGCAGTTCTATGGGGCCACTCTATAGTGGGCTTGGGATCTGGGAAGTGGGATGTCCTCTGGATCTATCCAGGGCCACCTGGGTTAGAAAAAAAAAATAGAAAATATCTCTGGGAGATCCCAGCTAGGCCCCAGCAAGATCTTTGACAGATCCCAGGGCTTGGGTATTCTCCGAGGTTTTTTTGATTTTTTTTTTTTCTTCAGAGGCTTGGTCGCCTGCAGGAACCTTTGGGAACTTCCCAGATCCCATTATGAGATCCCAGGGCCTATCGGGGATGGGATGGGATGGTATGTCGGATGGATCTCTGGATCTATATGATCTGGCCAGTTCTATGGGGTCACTCTATAGTGGACCTGGGATCTGGGATCTGGGATGTCCTCTGGGTTTTGCCTGGGGGCTCTCTGGGTCGGAAATAAAAAAAATATCCTCAGCGACCAAGGGATCAAGATCCCAGGGAGATCCAAACTAGCCCCCAGCAATGTTCTCCCAAGATCCCAGGATTTGGATATTCTCCCAGTTTTATTGTTGTGTTTTGTTTTTGTTTTTTTTTCTTCGGAGGCTCCCTGGTCGGCCGGGTATTTTCGAACTTCCAAGATCCCAGATCCCATAATGAGATCACAGGTGCACGTGGAGCCATCCAGACAATGTCTAGGTTCAAAGGCAACTGCTGACCGTCGGTCAATCCTGCACCTCACAATGCATAGCACTGTTACCCTCTATTGATCTTCATACATATGTTCTACTACTACTGCTCTGATACTACTACTGATACTGATACTGATACTGATACTGATACTGATACTGATACTGATACTGATACTGATACTGATACTGATACTGATACTGATACTGATACTGATACTGATACTGATACTGATACTGATACTGATACTGATACTGATACTGATACTGATACTGATACTGATACTGTATGATTCTCTACCTTCCCAATTGAATCATGATCAATAAGAAGAAATGAAAGACACAGAAGAAGATGAAGACTTGAAGAATGATAAGAAACACATAGTAGTTTAGAATGGTAGTCGATTGGACATAGTGTTCCATAATAGAGAGGAATGGTGCAAGCTGTGGATGGTTGTGTGGTGTGGTGTGCCCCCATCCTCGCCTATACTGATATGAGGTACAATCACGGTGATGCGGGATGCAAACGCCAACATCGAAATCACAAACCGGAACCAGAACCTAACCCTGACCTGACCACAGAAGCCCAGTCAAAAACAACTGTGTCATCCATCTGGCCCTCTAACCTAAACTCTAAGGTCTAATCTCTAACCTAACCTAACCCTGATGAACGTACTCTCATTGTGGTCAGCCTAAACTGTTGGCGTATATGTAGGCTGAAGGCAAGGGCGTGGGAATAGGCTAAACATCGGCCCACGAAGGGCGGTGGCTCTACCAGTGGCAGTTCATGTCTTTGGGAAACACAGGAGTGTCCACTGTGACCCAGCAACGAAATTGTATCATCGCAATACGACTGAGAAGCGTGGGTTCGGTTCTACATGTGTTACTGGTATGACGAGGGAAGGGGGGAGTGGAGGGGGCTGTGATGTCGGATGGTTGTCTGGATCTATATGATCTGGGCAGTTCTATGGGGCCACTCTATAGTGGGCCTGGGATCTGGGATCTGGGAAGTCCTTGGGATCTCGCCAGGGCTGCCTGGGTCGGAAAGAAAAAAAAAACCTCAAAGACCGAGGGATCAGGATCCTAGGAAGATCCCAACTAGCCCCCAGCATGATCCTAGCAAGAACCCAGCAAGATCCCAGGGCTTGGATATCCCCCAAGGTTTTTTTTTTCCAGAGGCTGCCTGGTCGGCCGGGTCTTCTTGGGACTTCCCAGATCCCAATATTGACTTCACAGGTGCACGTGAAGCCATCCAGCGGGCTGTAGTGGGCTCCATTGGGTTCCAATGGATTCCAGTTGGTTCCAATGATCCCAGGGCCTATCGGGGCTGTGATGTCGGATGGTTGTCTGGATCTATATGATCTGGGCAGTTCTATGGGGCCACTCTATAGTGGGCTTGGGATCTGGGAAGTGGGATGTCCTCTGGATCTATCCAGGGCCACCTGGGTTAGAAAAAAAAAATAGAAAATATCTCTGGGAGATCCCAGCTAGGCCCCAGCAAGATCTTTGACAGATCCCAGGGTGTTATGAACGTGACTGACAGTCGCGCGACACGTCACTCATGATCCACCCTGCATGGCCACATGGTCATGATTCATGACCGTGGGAAACATAGGATCGGAGACTAAATATATTCTCCGAAGGGCGAGCGGGGGGGGGAGTAGGCATAGACTTAAATAGACCACCCCGCTCCCCTCCTGATGAACGCTAGTGAATTATCACTTCTAATAAACGATTATCACTCTCCTTGTCTGTCCCTGTTCCCGTCCCGTCCTAGCTCCCCTGTCCCTGCCCTTGATTCCCCTGCCCTGCCCTCGCCAATTCCTGACACAGGGCTTGG
The DNA here is from genome assembly GCF_025602895.1 of Polychytrium aggregatum. NCBI lineage: Eukaryota > Fungi > Chytridiomycota > Chytridiomycetes > Polychytriales > Polychytrium > Polychytrium aggregatum. The sequence goes on from NW_026516418.1 coordinate 10,302, forward strand.
GTATTCTCCGAGGTTTTTTTGATTTTTTTTTTTCTTCAGAGGCTTGGTCGCCTGCAGGAACCTTTGGGAACTTCCCAGATCCCATTATGAGATCCCAGGGCCTATCGGGGATGGGATGGGATGGTATGTCGGATGGATCTCTGGATCTATATGATCTGGCCAGTTCTATGGGGTCACTCTATAGTGGACCTGGGATCTGGGATCTGGGATGTCCTCTGGGTTTTGCCTGGGGGCTCTCTGGGTCGGAAATAAAAAAAATATCCTCAGCGACCAAGGGATCAAGATCCCAGGGAGATCCAAACTAGCCCCCAGCAATGTTCTCCCAAGATCCCAGGATTTGGATATTCTCCCAGTTTTATTGTTGTGTTTTGTTTTTGTTTTTTTTTCTTCGGAGGCTCCCTGGTCGGCCGGGTATTTTCGAACTTCCAAGATCCCAGATCCCATAATGAGATCACAGGTGCACGTGGAGCCATCCAGACAATGTCTAGGTTCAAAGGCAACTGCTGACCGTCGGTCAATCCTGCACCTCACAATGCATAGCACTGTTACCCTCTATTGATCTTCATACATATGTTCTACTACTACTGCTCTGATACTACTACTGATACTGATACTGATACTGATACTGATACTGATACTGATACTGATACTGATACTGATACTGATACTGATACTGATACTGATACTGATACTGATACTGATACTGATACTGATACTGATACTGATACTGATACTGATACTGATACTGATACTGATACTGATACTGTATGATTCTCTACCTTCCCAATTGAATCATGATCAATAAGAAGAAATGAAAGACACAGAAGAAGATGAAGACTTGAAGAATGATAAGAAACACATAGTAGTTTAGAATGGTAGTCGATTGGACATAGTGTTCCATAATAGAGAGGAATGGTGCAAGCTGTGGATGGTTGTGTGGTGTGGTGTGCCCCCATCCTCGCCTATACTGATATGAGGTACAATCACGGTGATGCGGGATGCAAACGCCAACATCGAAATCACAAACCGGAACCAGAACCTAACCCTGACCTGACCACAGAAGCCCAGTCAAAAACAACTGTGTCATCCATCTGGCCCTCTAACCTAAACTCTAAGGTCTAATCTCTAACCTAACCTAACCCTGATGAACGTACTCTCATTGTGGTCAGCCTAAACTGTTGGCGTATATGTAGGCTGAAGGCAAGGGCGTGGGAATAGGCTAAACATCGGCCCACGAAGGGCGGTGGCTCTACCAGTGGCAGTTCATGTCTTTGGGAAACACAGGAGTGTCCACTGTGACCCAGCAACGAAATTGTATCATCGCAATACGACTGAGAAGCGTGGGTTCGGTTCTACATGTGTTACTGGTATGACGAGGGAAGGGGGGAGTGGAGGGGGCTGTGATGTCGGATGGTTGTCTGGATCTATATGATCTGGGCAGTTCTATGGGGCCACTCTATAGTGGGCCTGGGATCTGGGATCTGGGAAGTCCTTGGGATCTCGCCAGGGCTGCCTGGGTCGGAAAGAAAAAAAAAACCTCAAAGACCGAGGGATCAGGATCCTAGGAAGATCCCAACTAGCCCCCAGCATGATCCTAGCAAGAACCCAGCAAGATCCCAGGGCTTGGATATCCCCCAAGGTTTTTTTTTTCCAGAGGCTGCCTGGTCGGCCGGGTCTTCTTGGGACTTCCCAGATCCCAATATTGACTTCACAGGTGCACGTGAAGCCATCCAGCGGGCTGTAGTGGGCTCCATTGGGTTCCAATGGATTCCAGTTGGTTCCAATGATCCCAGGGCCTATCGGGGCTGTGATGTCGGATGGTTGTCTGGATCTATATGATCTGGGCAGTTCTATGGGGCCACTCTATAGTGGGCTTGGGATCTGGGAAGTGGGATGTCCTCTGGATCTATCCAGGGCCACCTGGGTTAGAAAAAAAAAATAGAAAATATCTCTGGGAGATCCCAGCTAGGCCCCAGCAAGATCTTTGACAGATCCCAGGGTGTTATGAACGTGACTGACAGTCGCGCGACACGTCACTCATGATCCACCCTGCATGGCCACATGGTCATGATTCATGACCGTGGGAAACATAGGATCGGAGACTAAATATATTCTCCGAAGGGCGAGCGGGGGGGGGAGTAGGCATAGACTTAAATAGACCACCCCGCTCCCCTCCTGATGAACGCTAGTGAATTATCACTTCTAATAAACGATTATCACTCTCCTTGTCTGTCCCTGTTCCCGTCCCGTCCTAGCTCCCCTGTCCCTGCCCTTGATTCCCCTGCCCTGCCCTCGCCAATTCCTGACACAGGGCTTGGGTATTCTCCGAGGTTTTTTTGATTTTTTTTTTTCTTCAGAGGCTTGGTCGCCTGCAGGAACCTTTGGGAACTTCCCAGATCCCATTATGAGATCCCAGGGCCTATCGGGGATGGGATGGGATGGTATGTCGGATGGATCTCTGGATCTATATGATCTGGCCAGTTCTATGGGGTCACTCTATAGTGGACCTGGGATCTGGGATCTGGGATGTCCTCTGGGTTTTGCCTGGGGGCTCTCTGGGTCGGAAATAAAAAAAATATCCTCAGCGACCAAGGGATCAAGATCCCAGGGAGATCCAAACTAGCCCCCAGCAATGTTCTCCCAAGATCCCAGGATTTGGATATTCTCCCAGTTTTATTGTTGTGTTTTGTTTTTGTTTTTTTTTCTTCGGAGGCTCCCTGGTCGGCCGGGTATTTTCGAACTTCCAAGATCCCAGATCCCATAATGAGATCACAGGTGCACGTGGAGCCATCCAGACAATGTCTAGGTTCAAAGGCAACTGCTGACCGTCGGTCAATCCTGCACCTCACAATGCATAGCACTGTTACCCTCTATTGATCTTCATACATATGTTCTACTACTACTGCTCTGATACTACTACTGATACTGATACTGATACTGATACTGATACTGATACTGATACTGATACTGATACTGATACTGATACTGATACTGATACTGATACTGATACTGATACTGATACTGATACTGATACTGATACTGATACTGATACTGATACTGATACTGATACTGATACTGTATGATTCTCTACCTTCCCAATTGAATCATGATCAATAAGAAGAAATGAAAGACACAGAAGAAGATGAAGACTTGAAGAATGATAAGAAACACATAGTAGTTTAGAATGGTAGTCGATTGGACATAGTGTTCCATAATAGAGAGGAATGGTGCAAGCTGTGGATGGTTGTGTGGTGTGGTGTGCCCCCATCCTCGCCTATACTGATATGAGGTACAATCACGGTGATGCGGGATGCAAACGCCAACATCGAAATCACAAACCGGAACCAGAACCTAACCCTGACCTGACCACAGAAGCCCAGTCAAAAACAACTGTGTCATCCATCTGGCCCTCTAACCTAAACTCTAAGGTCTAATCTCTAACCTAACCTAACCCTGATGAACGTACTCTCATTGTGGTCAGCCTAAACTGTTGGCGTATATGTAGGCTGAAGGCAAGGGCGTGGGAATAGGCTAAACATCGGCCCACGAAGGGCGGTGGCTCTACCAGTGGCAGTTCATGTCTTTGGGAAACACAGGAGTGTCCACTGTGACCCAGCAACGAAATTGTATCATCGCAATACGACTGAGAAGCGTGGGTTCGGTTCTACATGTGTTACTGGTATGACGAGGGAAGGGGGGAGTGGAGGGGGCTGTGATGTCGGATGGTTGTCTGGATCTATATGATCTGGGCAGTTCTATGGGGCCACTCTATAGTGGGCCTGGGATCTGGGATCTGGGAAGTCCTTGGGATCTCGCCAGGGCTGCCTGGGTCGGAAAGAAAAAAAAAACCTCAAAGACCGAGGGATCAGGATCCTAGGAAGATCCCAACTAGCCCCCAGCATGATCCTAGCAAGAACCCAGCAAGATCCCAGGGCTTGGATATCCCCCAAGGTTTTTTTTTTCCAGAGGCTGCCTGGTCGGCCGGGTCTTCTTGGGACTTCCCAGATCCCAATATTGACTTCACAGGTGCACGTGAAGCCATCCAGCGGGCTGTAGTGGGCTCCATTGGGTTCCAATGGATTCCAGTTGGTTCCAATGATCCCAGGGCCTATCGGGGCTGTGATGTCGGATGGTTGTCTGGATCTATATGATCTGGGCAGTTCTATGGGGCCACTCTATAGTGGGCTTGGGATCTGGGAAGTGGGATGTCCTCTGGATCTATCCAGGGCCACCTGGGTTAGAAAAAAAAAATAGAAAATATCTCTGGGAGATCCCAGCTAGGCCCCAGCAAGATCTTTGACAGATCCCAGGGTGTTATGAACGTGACTGACAGTCGCGCGACACGTCACTCATGATCCACCCTGCATGGCCACATGGTCATGATTCATGACCGTGGGAAACATAGGATCGGAGACTAAATATATTCTCCGAAGGGCGAGCGGGGGGGGGAGTAGGCATAGACTTAAATAGACCACCCCGCTCCCCTCCTGATGAACGCTAGTGAATTATCACTTCTAATAAACGATTATCACTCTCCTTGTCTGTCCCTGTTCCCGTCCCGTCCTAGCTCCCCTGTCCCTGCCCTTGATTCCCCTGCCCTGCCCTCGCCAATTCCTGACACAGGGCTTGGGTATTCTCCGAGGTTTTTTTGATTTTTTTTTTTCTTCAGAGGCTTGGTCGCCTGCAGGAACCTTTGGGAACTTCCCAGATCCCATTATGAGATCCCAGGGCCTATCGGGGATGGGATGGGATGGTATGTCGGATGGATCTCTGGATCTATATGATCTGGCCAGTTCTATGGGGTCACTCTATAGTGGACCTGGGATCTGGGATCTGGGATGTCCTCTGGGTTTTGCCTGGGGGCTCTCTGGGTCGGAAATAAAAAAAATATCCTCAGCGACCAAGGGATCAAGATCCCAGGGAGATCCAAACTAGCCCCCAGCAATGTTCTCCCAAGATCCCAGGATTTGGATATTCTCCCAGTTTTATTGTTGTGTTTTGTTTTTGTTTTTTTTTCTTCGGAGGCTCCCTGGTCGGCCGGGTATTTTCGAACTTCCAAGATCCCAGATCCCATAATGAGATCACAGGTGCACGTGGAGCCATCCAGACAATGTCTAGGTTCAAAGGCAACTGCTGACCGTCGGTCAATCCTGCACCTCACAATGCATAGCACTGTTACCCTCTATTGATCTTCATACATATGTTCTACTACTACTGCTCTGATACTACTACTGATACTGATACTGATACTGATACTGATACTGATACTGATACTGATACTGATACTGATACTGATACTGATACTGATACTGATACTGATACTGATACTGATACTGATACTGATACTGATACTGATACTGATACTGATACTGATACTGATACTGATACTGTATGATTCTCTACCTTCCCAATTGAATCATGATCAATAAGAAGAAATGAAAGACACAGAAGAAGATGAAGACTTGAAGAATGATAAGAAACACATAGTAGTTTAGAATGGTAGTCGATTGGACATAGTGTTCCATAATAGAGAGGAATGGTGCAAGCTGTGGATGGTTGTGTGGTGTGGTGTGCCCCCATCCTCGCCTATACTGATATGAGGTACAATCACGGTGATGCGGGATGCAAACGCCAACATCGAAATCACAAACCGGAACCAGAACCTAACCCTGACCTGACCACAGAAGCCCAGTCAAAAACAACTGTGTCATCCATCTGGCCCTCTAACCTAAACTCTAAGGTCTAATCTCTAACCTAACCTAACCCTGATGAACGTACTCTCATTGTGGTCAGCCTAAACTGTTGGCGTATATGTAGGCTGAAGGCAAGGGCGTGGGAATAGGCTAAACATCGGCCCACGAAGGGCGGTGGCTCTACCAGTGGCAGTTCATGTCTTTGGGAAACACAGGAGTGTCCACTGTGACCCAGCAACGAAATTGTATCATCGCAATACGACTGAGAAGCGTGGGTTCGGTTCTACATGTGTTACTGGTATGACGAGGGAAGGGGGGAGTGGAGGGGGCTGTGATGTCGGATGGTTGTCTGGATCTATATGATCTGGGCAGTTCTATGGGGCCACTCTATAGTGGGCCTGGGATCTGGGATCTGGGAAGTCCTTGGGATCTCGCCAGGGCTGCCTGGGTCGGAAAGAAAAAAAAAACCTCAAAGACCGAGGGATCAGGATCCTAGGAAGATCCCAACTAGCCCCCAGCATGATCCTAGCAAGAACCCAGCAAGATCCCAGGGCTTGGATATCCCCCAAGGTTTTTTTTTTCCAGAGGCTGCCTGGTCGGCCGGGTCTTCTTGGGACTTCCCAGATCCCAATATTGACTTCACAGGTGCACGTGAAGCCATCCAGCGGGCTGTAGTGGGCTCCATTGGGTTCCAATGGATTCCAGTTGGTTCCAATGATCCCAGGGCCTATCGGGGCTGTGATGTCGGATGGTTGTCTGGATCTATATGATCTGGGCAGTTCTATGGGGCCACTCTATAGTGGGCTTGGGATCTGGGAAGTGGGATGTCCTCTGGATCTATCCAGGGCCACCTGGGTTAGAAAAAAAAAATAGAAAATATCTCTGGGAGATCCCAGCTAGGCCCCAGCAAGATCTTTGACAGATCCCAGGGCTTGGGTATTCTCCGAGGTTTTTTTGATTTTTTTTTTTTCTTCAGAGGCTTGGTCGCCTGCAGGAACCTTTGGGAACTTCCCAGATCCCATTATGAGATCCCAGGGCCTATCGGGGATGGGATGGGATGGTATGTCGGATGGATCTCTGGATCTATATGATCTGGCCAGTTCTATGGGGTCACTCTATAGTGGACCTGGGATCTGGGATCTGGGATGTCCTCTGGGTTTTGCCTGGGGGCTCTCTGGGTCGGAAATAAAAAAAATATCCTCAGCGACCAAGGGATCAAGATCCCAGGGAGATCCAAACTAGCCCCCAGCAATGTTCTCCCAAGATCCCAGGATTTGGATATTCTCCCAGTTTTATTGTTGTGTTTTGTTTTTGTTTTTTTTTCTTCGGAGGCTCCCTGGTCGGCCGGGTATTTTCGAACTTCCAAGATCCCAGATCCCATAATGAGATCACAGGTGCACGTGGAGCCATCCAGACAATGTCTAGGTTCAAAGGCAACTGCTGACCGTCGGTCAATCCTGCACCTCACAATGCATAGCACTGTTACCCTCTATTGATCTTCATACATATGTTCTACTACTACTGCTCTGATACTACTACTGATACTGATACTGATACTGATACTGATACTGATACTGATACTGATACTGATACTGATACTGATACTGATACTGATACTGATACTGATACTGATACTGATACTGATACTGATACTGATACTGATACTGATACTGATACTGATACTGATACTGATACTGATACTGTATGATTCTCTACCTTCCCAATTGAATCATGATCAATAAGAAGAAATGAAAGACACAGAAGAAGATGAAGACTTGAAGAATGATAAGAAACACATAGTAGTTTAGAATGGTAGTCGATTGGACATAGTGTTCCATAATAGAGAGGAATGGTGCAAGCTGTGGATGGTTGTGTGGTGTGGTGTGCCCCCATCCTCGCCTATACTGATATGAGGTACAATCACGGTGATGCGGGATGCAAACGCCAACATCGAAATCACAAACCGGAACCAGAACCTAACCCTGACCTGACCACAGAAGCCCAGTCAAAAACAACTGTGTCATCCATCTGGCCCTCTAACCTAAACTCTAAGGTCTAATCTCTAACCTAACCTAACCCTGATGAACGTACTCTCATTGTGGTCAGCCTAAACTGTTGGCGTATATGTAGGCTGAAGGCAAGGGCGTGGGAATAGGCTAAACATCGGCCCACGAAGGGCGGTGGCTCTACCAGTGGCAGTTCATGTCTTTGGGAAACACAGGAGTGTCCACTGTGACCCAGCAACGAAATTGTATCATCGCAATACGACTGAGAAGCGTGGGTTCGGTTCTACATGTGTTACTGGTATGACGAGGGAAGGGGGGAGTGGAGGGGGCTGTGATGTCGGATGGTTGTCTGGATCTATATGATCTGGGCAGTTCTATGGGGCCACTCTATAGTGGGCCTGGGATCTGGGATCTGGGAAGTCCTTGGGATCTCGCCAGGGCTGCCTGGGTCGGAAAGAAAAAAAAAACCTCAAAGACCGAGGGATCAGGATCCTAGGAAGATCCCAACTAGCCCCCAGCATGATCCTAGCAAGAACCCAGCAAGATCCCAGGGCTTGGATATCCCCCAAGGTTTTTTTTTTCCAGAGGCTGCCTGGTCGGCCGGGTCTTCTTGGGACTTCCCAGATCCCAATATTGACTTCACAGGTGCACGTGAAGCCATCCAGCGGGCTGTAGTGGGCTCCATTGGGTTCCAATGGATTCCAGTTGGTTCCAATGATCCCAGGGCCTATCGGGGCTGTGATGTCGGATGGTTGTCTGGATCTATATGATCTGGGCAGTTCTATGGGGCCACTCTATAGTGGGCTTGGGATCTGGGAAGTGGGATGTCCTCTGGATCTATCCAGGGCCACCTGGGTTAGAAAAAAAAAATAGAAAATATCTCTGGGAGATCCCAGCTAGGCCCCAGCAAGATCTTTGACAGATCCCAGGGTGTTATGAACGTGACTGACAGTCGCGCGACACGTCACTCATGATCCACCCTGCATGGCCACATGGTCATGATTCATGACCGTGGGAAACATAGGATCGGAGACTAAATATATTCTCCGAAGGGCGAGCGGGGGGGGGAGTAGGCATAGACTTAAATAGACCACCCCGCTCCCCTCCTGATGAACGCTAGTGAATTATCACTTCTAATAAACGATTATCACTCTCCTTGTCTGTCCCTGTTCCCGTCCCGTCCTAGCTCCCCTGTCCCTGCCCTTGATTCCCCTGCCCTGCCCTCGCCAATTCCTGACACAGGGCTTGGGTATTCTCCGAGGTTTTTTTGATTTTTTTTTTTCTTCAGAGGCTTGGTCGCCTGCAGGAACCTTTGGGAACTTCCCAGATCCCATTATGAGATCCCAGGGCCTATCGGGGATGGGATGGGATGGTATGTCGGATGGATCTCTGGATCTATATGATCTGGCCAGTTCTATGGGGTCACTCTATAGTGGACCTGGGATCTGGGATCTGGGATGTCCTCTGGGTTTTGCCTGGGGGCTCTCTGGGTCGGAAATAAAAAAAATATCCTCAGCGACCAAGGGATCAAGATCCCAGGGAGATCCAAACTAGCCCCCAGCAATGTTCTCCCAAGATCCCAGGATTTGGATATTCTCCCAGTTTTATTGTTGTGTTTTGTTTTTGTTTTTTTTTCTTCGGAGGCTCCCTGGTCGGCCGGGTATTTTCGAACTTCCAAGATCCCAGATCCCATAATGAGATCACAGGTGCACGTGGAGCCATCCAGACAATGTCTAGGTTCAAAGGCAACTGCTGACCGTCGGTCAATCCTGCACCTCACAATGCATAGCACTGTTACCCTCTATTGATCTTCATACATATGTTCTACTACTACTGCTCTGATACTACTACTGATACTGATACTGATACTGATACTGATACTGATACTGATACTGATACTGATACTGATACTGATACTGATACTGATACTGATACTGATACTGATACTGATACTGATACTGATACTGATACTGATACTGATACTGATACTGATACTGATACTGATACTGTATTCTCTACCTTCCCAATTGAATCATGATCAATAAGAAGAAATGAAAGACACAGAAGAAGATGAAGACTTGAAGAATGATAAGAAACACATAGTAGTTTAGAATGGTAGTCGATTGGACATAGTGTTCCATAATAGAGAGGAATGGTGCAAGCTGTGGATGGTTGTGTGGTGTGGTGTGCCCCCATCCTCGCCTATACTGATATGAGGTACAATCACGGTGATGCGGGATGCAAACGCCAACATCGAAATCACAAACCGGAACCAGAACCTAACCCTGACCTGACCACAGAAGCCCAGTCAAAAACAACTGTGTCATCCATCTGGCCCTCTAACCTAAACTCTAAGGTCTAATCTCTAACCTAACCTAACCCTGATGAACGTACTCTCATTGTGGTCAGCCTAAACTGTTGGCGTATATGTAGGCTGAAGGCAAGGGCGTGGGAATAGGCTAAACATCGGCCCACGAAGGGCGGTGGCTCTACCAGTGGCAGTTCATGTCTTTGGGAAACACAGGAGTGTCCACTGTGACCCAGCAACGAAATTGTATCATCGCAATACGACTGAGAAGCGTGGGTTCGGTTCTACATGTGTTACTGGTATGACGAGGGAAGGGGGGAGTGGAGGGGGCTGTGATGTCGGATGGTTGTCTGGATCTATATGATCTGGGCAGTTCTATGGGGCCACTCTATAGTGGGCCTGGGATCTGGGATCTGGGAAGTCCTTGGGATCTCGCCAGGGCTGCCTGGGTCGGAAAGAAAAAAAAAACCTCAAAGACCGAGGGATCAGGATCCTAGGAAGATCCCAACTAGCCCCCAGCATGATCCTAGCAAGAACCCAGCAAGATCCCAGGGCTTGGATATCCCCCAAGGTTTTTTTTTTCCAGAGGCTGCCTGGTCGGCCGGGTCTTCTTGGGACTTCCCAGATCCCAATATTGACTTCACAGGTGCACGTGAAGCCATCCAGCGGGCTGTAGTGGGCTCCATTGGGTTCCAATGGATTCCAGTTGGTTCCAATGATCCCAGGGCCTATCGGGGCTGTGATGTCGGATGGTTGTCTGGATCTATATGATCTGGGCAGTTCTATGGGGCCACTCTATAGTGGGCTTGGGATCTGGGAAGTGGGATGTCCTCTGGATCTATCCAGGGCCACCTGGGTTAGAAAAAAAAAATAGAAAATATCTCTGGGAGATCCCAGCTAGGCCCCAGCAAGATCTTTGACAGATCCCAGGGTGTTATGAACGTGACTGACAGTCGCGCGACACGTCACTCATGATCCACCCTGCATGGCCACATGGTCATGATTCATGACCGTGGGAAACATAGGATCGGAGACTAAATATATTCTCCGAAGGGCGAGCGGGGGGGGGAGTAGGCATAGACTTAAATAGACCACCCCGCTCCCCTCCTGATGAACGCTAGTGAATTATCACTTCTAATAAACGATTATCACTCTCCTTGTCTGTCCCTGTTCCCGTCCCGTCCTAGCTCCCCTGTCCCTGCCCTTGATTCCCCTGCCCTGCCCTCGCCAATTCCTGACACAGGGCTTGGGTATTCTCCGAGGTTTTTTTGATTTTTTTTTTTCTTCAGAGGCTTGGTCGCCTGCAGGAACCTTTGGGAACTTCCCAGATCCCATTATGAGATCCCAGGGCCTATCGGGGATGGGATGGGATGGTATGTCGGATGGATCTCTGGATCTATATGATCTGGCCAGTTCTATGGGGTCACTCTATAGTGGACCTGGGATCTGGGATCTGGGATGTCCTCTGGGTTTTGCCTGGGGGCTCTCTGGGTCGGAAATAAAAAAAATATCCTCAGCGACCAAGGGATCAAGATCCCAGGGAGATCCAAACTAGCCCCCAGCAATGTTCTCCCAAGATCCCAGGATTTGGATATTCTCCCAGTTTTATTGTTGTGTTTTGTTTTTGTTTTTTTTTCTTCGGAGGCTCCCTGGTCGGCCGGGTATTTTCGAACTTCCAAGATCCCAGATCCCATAATGAGATCACAGGTGCACGTGGAGCCATCCAGACAATGTCTAGGTTCAAAGGCAACTGCTGACCGTCGGTCAATCCTGCACCTCACAATGCATAGCACTGTTACCCTCTATTGATCTTCATACATATGTTCTACTACTACTGCTCTGATACTACTACTGATACTGATACTGATACTGATACTGATACTGATACTGATACTGATACTGATACTGATACTGATACTGATACTGATACTGATACTGATACTGATACTGATACTGATACTGATACTGATACTGATACTGATACTGATACTGATACTGATACTGATACTGATACTGATACTGTATGATTCTCTACCTTCCCAATTGAATCATGATCAATAAGAAGAAATGAAAGACACAGAAGAAGATGAAGACTTGAAGAATGATAAGAAACACATAGTAGTTTAGAATGGTAGTCGATTGGACATAGTGTTCCATAATAGAGAGGAATGGTGCAAGCTGTGGATGGTTGTGTGGTGTGGTGTGCCCCCATCCTCGCCTATACTGATATGAGGTACAATCACGGTGATGCGGGATGCAAACGCCAACATCGAAATCACAAACCGGAACCAGAACCTAACCCTGACCTGACCACAGAAGCCCAGTCAAAAACAACTGTGTCATCCATCTGGCCCTCTAACCTAAACTCTAAGGTCTAATCTCTAACCTAACCTAACCCTGATGAACGTACTCTCATTGTGGTCAGCCTAAACTGTTGGCGTATATGTAGGCTGAAGGCAAGGGCGTGGGAATAGGCTAAACATCGGCCCACGAAGGGCGGTGGCTCTACCAGTGGCAGTTCATGTCTTTGGGAAACACAGGAGTGTCCACTGTGACCCAGCAACGAAATTGTATCATCGCAATACGACTGAGAAGCGTGGGTTCGGTTCTACATGTGTTACTGGTATGACGAGGGAAGGGGGGAGTGGAGGGGGCTGTGATGTCGGATGGTTGTCTGGATCTATATGATCTGGGCAGTTCTATGGGGCCACTCTATAGTGGGCCTGGGATCTGGGATCTGGGAAGTCCTTGGGATCTCGCCAGGGCTGCCTGGGTCGGAAAGAAAAAAAAAACCTCAAAGACCGAGGGATCAGGATCCTAGGAAGATCCCAACTAGCCCCCAGCATGATCCTAGCAAGAACCCAGCAAGATCCCAGGGCTTGGATATCCCCCAAGGTTTTTTTTTTCCAGAGGCTGCCTGGTCGGCCGGGTCTTCTTGGGACTTCCCAGATCCCAATATTGACTTCACAGGTGCACGTGAAGCCATCCAGCGGGCTGTAGTGGGCTCCATTGGGTTCCAATGGATTCCAGTTGGTTCCAATGATCCCAGGGCCTATCGGGGCTGTGATGTCGGATGGTTGTCTGGATCTATATGATCTGGGCAGTTCTATGGGGCCACTCTATAGTGGGCTTGGGATCTGGGAAGTGGGATGTCCTCTGGATCTATCCAGGGCCACCTGGGTTAGAAAAAAAAAATAGAAAATATCTCTGGGAGATCCCAGCTAGGCCCCAGCAAGATCTTTGACAGATCCCAGGGTGTTATGAACGTGACTGACAGTCGCGCGACACGTCACTCATGATCCACCCTGCATGGCCACATGGTCATGATTCATGACCGTGGGAAACATAGGATCGGAGACTAAATATATTCTCCGAAGGGCGAGCGGGGGGGGGAGTAGGCATAGACTTAAATAGACCACCCCGCTCCCCTCCTGATGAACGCTAGTGAATTATCACTTCTAATAAACGATTATCACTCTCCTTGTCTGTCCCTGTTCCCGTCCCGTCCTAGCTCCCCTGTCCCTGCCCTTGATTCCCCTGCCCTGCCCTCGCCAATTCCTGACACAGGGCTTGGGTATTCTCCGAGGTTTTTTTGATTTTTTTTTTTCTTCAGAGGCTTGGTCGCCTGCAGGAACCTTTGGGAACTTCCCAGATCCCATTATGAGATCCCAGGGCCTATCGGGGATGGGATGGGATGGTATGTCGGATGGATCTCTGGATCTATATGATCTGGCCAGTTCTATGGGGTCACTCTATAGTGGACCTGGGATCTGGGATCTGGGATGTCCTCTGGGTTTTGCCTGGGGGCTCTCTGGGTCGGAAATAAAAAAAATATCCTCAGCGACCAAGGGATCAAGATCCCAGGGAGATCCAAACTAGCCCCCAGCAATGTTCTCCCAAGATCCCAGGATTTGGATATTCTCCCAGTTTTATTGTTGTGTTTTGTTTTTGTTTTTTTTTCTTCGGAGGCTCCCTGGTCGGCCGGGTATTTTCGAACTTCCAAGATCCCAGATCCCATAATGAGATCACAGGTGCACGTGGAGCCATCCAGACAATGTCTAGGTTCAAAGGCAACTGCTGACCGTCGGTCAATCCTGCACCTCACAATGCATAGCACTGTTACCCTCTATTGATCTTCATACATATGTTCTACTACTACTGCTCTGATACTACTACTGATACTGATACTGATACTGATACTGATACTGATACTGATACTGATACTGATACTGATACTGATACTGATACTGATACTGATACTGATACTGATACTGATACTGATACTGATACTGATACTGATACTGATACTGATACTGATACTGATACTGATACTGATACTGTATGATTCTCTACCTTCCCAATTGAATCATGATCAATAAGAAGAAATGAAAGACACAGAAGAAGATGAAGACTTGAAGAATGATAAGAAACACATAGTAGTTTAGAATGGTAGTCGATTGGACATAGTGTTCCATAATAGAGAGGAATGGTGCAAGCTGTGGATGGTTGTGTGGTGTGGTGTGCCCCCATCCTCGCCTATACTGATATGAGGTACAATCACGGTGATGCGGGATGCAAACGCCAACATCGAAATCACAAACCGGAACCAGAACCTAACCCTGACCTGACCACAGAAGCCCAGTCAAAAACAACTGTGTCATCCATCTGGCCCTCTAACCTAAACTCTAAGGTCTAATCTCTAACCTAACCTAACCCTGATGAACGTACTCTCATTGTGGTCAGCCTAAACTGTTGGCGTATATGTAGGCTGAAGGCAAGGGCGTGGGAATAGGCTAAACATCGGCCCACGAAGGGCGGTGGCTCTACCAGTGGCAGTTCATGTCTTTGGGAAACACAGGAGTGTCCACTGTGACCCAGCAACGAAATTGTATCATCGCAATACGACTGAGAAGCGTGGGTTCGGTTCTACATGTGTTACTGGTATGACGAGGGAAGGGGGGAGTGGAGGGGGCTGTGATGTCGGATGGTTGTCTGGATCTATATGATCTGGGCAGTTCTATGGGGCCACTCTATAGTGGGCCTGGGATCTGGGATCTGGGAAGTCCTTGGGATCTCGCCAGGGCTGCCTGGGTCGGAAAGAAAAAAAAAACCTCAAAGACCGAGGGATCAGGATCCTAGGAAGATCCCAACTAGCCCCCAGCATGATCCTAGCAAGAACCCAGCAAGATCCCAGGGCTTGGATATCCCCCAAGGTTTTTTTTTTCCAGAGGCTGCCTGGTCGGCCGGGTCTTCTTGGGACTTCCCAGATCCCAATATTGACTTCACAGGTGCACGTGAAGCCATCCAGCGGGCTGTAGTGGGCTCCATTGGGTTCCAATGGATTCCAGTTGGTTCCAATGATCCCAGGGCCTATCGGGGCTGTGATGTCGGATGGTTGTCTGGATCTATATGATCTGGGCAGTTCTATGGGGCCACTCTATAGTGGGCTTGGGATCTGGGAAGTGGGATGTCCTCTGGATCTATCCAGGGCCACCTGGGTTAGAAAAAAAAAATAGAAAATATCTCTGGGAGATCCCAGCTAGGCCCCAGCAAGATCTTTGACAGATCCCAGGGCTTGGGTATTCTCCGAGGTTTTTTTGATTTTTTTTTTTTCTTCAGAGGCTTGGTCGCCTGCAGGAACCTTTGGGAACTTCCCAGATCCCATTATGAGATCCCAGGGCCTATCGGGGATGGGATGGGATGGTATGTCGGATGGATCTCTGGATCTATATGATCTGGCCAGTTCTATGGGGTCACTCTATAGTGGACCTGGGATCTGGGATCTGGGATGTCCTCTGGGTTTTGCCTGGGGGCTCTCTGGGTCGGAAATAAAAAAAATATCCTCAGCGACCAAGGGATCAAGATCCCAGGGAGATCCAAACTAGCCCCCAGCAATGTTCTCCCAAGATCCCAGGATTTGGATATTCTCCCAGTTTTATTGTTGTGTTTTGTTTTTGTTTTTTTTTCTTCGGAGGCTCCCTGGTCGGCCGGGTATTTTCGAACTTCCAAGATCCCAGATCCCATAATGAGATCACAGGTGCACGTGGAGCCATCCAGACAATGTCTAGGTTCAAAGGCAACTGCTGACCGTCGGTCAATCCTGCACCTCACAATGCATAGCACTGTTACCCTCTATTGATCTTCATACATATGTTCTACTACTACTGCTCTGATACTACTGATACTGATACTGATACTGATACTGATACTGATACTGATACTGATACTGATACTGATACTGATACTGATACTGATACTGATACTGATACTGATACTGATACTGATACTGATACTGATACTGATACTGATACTGATACTGATACTGATACTGATACTGATACTGTATGATTCTCTACCTTCCCAATTGAATCATGATCAATAAGAAGAAATGAAAGACACAGAAGAAGATGAAGACTTGAAGAATGATAAGAAACACATAGTAGTTTAGAATGGTAGTCGATTGGACATAGTGTTCCATAATAGAGAGGAATGGTGCAAGCTGTGGATGGTTGTGTGGTGTGGTGTGCCCCCATCCTCGCCTATACTGATATGAGGTACAATCACGGTGATGCGGGATGCAAACGCCAACATCGAAATCACAAACCGGAACCAGAACCTAACCCTGACCTGACCACAGAAGCCCAGTCAAAAACAACTGTGTCATCCATCTGGCCCTCTAACCTAAACTCTAAGGTCTAATCTCTAACCTAACCTAACCCTGATGAACGTACTCTCATTGTGGTCAGCCTAAACTGTTGGCGTATATGTAGGCTGAAGGCAAGGGCGTGGGAATAGGCTAAACATCGGCCCACGAAGGGCGGTGGCTCTACCAGTGGCAGTTCATGTCTTTGGGAAACACAGGAGTGTCCACTGTGACCCAGCAACGAAATTGTATCATCGCAATACGACTGAGAAGCGTGGGTTCGGTTCTACATGTGTTACTGGTATGACGAGGGAAGGGGGGAGTGGAGGGGGCTGTGATGTCGGATGGTTGTCTGGATCTATATGATCTGGGCAGTTCTATGGGGCCACTCTATAGTGGGCCTGGGATCTGGGATCTGGGAAGTCCTTGGGATCTCGCCAGGGCTGCCTGGGTCGGAAAGAAAAAAAAAACCTCAAAGACCGAGGGATCAGGATCCTAGGAAGATCCCAACTAGCCCCCAGCATGATCCTAGCAAGAACCCAGCAAGATCCCAGGGCTTGGATATCCCCCAAGGTTTTTTTTTTCCAGAGGCTGCCTGGTCGGCCGGGTCTTCTTGGGACTTCCCAGATCCCAATATTGACTTCACAGGTGCACGTGAAGCCATCCAGCGGGCTGTAGTGGGCTCCATTGGGTTCCAATGGATTCCAGTTGGTTCCAATGATCCCAGGGCCTATCGGGGCTGTGATGTCGGATGGTTGTCTGGATCTATATGATCTGGGCAGTTCTATGGGGCCACTCTATAGTGGGCTTGGGATCTGGGAAGTGGGATGTCCTCTGGATCTATCCAGGGCCACCTGGGTTAGAAAAAAAAAATAGAAAATATCTCTGGGAGATCCCAGCTAGGCCCCAGCAAGATCTTTGACAGATCCCAGGGCTTGGGTATTCTCCGAGGTTTTTTTGATTTTTTTTTTTTCTTCAGAGGCTTGGTCGCCTGCAGGAACCTTTGGGAACTTCCCAGATCCCATTATGAGATCCCAGGGCCTATCGGGGATGGGATGGGATGGTATGTCGGATGGATCTCTGGATCTATATGATCTGGCCAGTTCTATGGGGTCACTCTATAGTGGACCTGGGATCTGGGATCTGGGATGTCCTCTGGGTTTTGCCTGGGGGCTCTCTGGGTCGGAAATAAAAAAAATATCCTCAGCGACCAAGGGATCAAGATCCCAGGGAGATCCAAACTAGCCCCCAGCAATGTTCTCCCAAGATCCCAGGATTTGGATATTCTCCCAGTTTTATTGTTGTGTTTTGTTTTTGTTTTTTTTTCTTCGGAGGCTCCCTGGTCGGCCGGGTATTTTCGAACTTCCAAGATCCCAGATCCCATAATGAGATCACAGGTGCACGTGGAGCCATCCAGACAATGTCTAGGTTCAAAGGCAACTGCTGACCGTCGGTCAATCCTGCACCTCACAATGCATAGCACTGTTACCCTCTATTGATCTTCATACATATGTTCTACTACTACTGCTCTGATACTACTACTGATACTGATACTGATACTGATACTGATACTGATACTGATACTGATACTGATACTGATACTGATACTGATACTGATACTGATACTGATACTGATACTGATACTGATACTGATACTGATACTGATACTGATACTGATACTGATACTGATACTGATACTGATACTGATACTGTATGATTCTCTACCTTCCCAATTGAATCATGATCAATAAGAAGAAATGAAAGACACAGAAGAAGATGAAGACTTGAAGAATGATAAGAAACACATAGTAGTTTAGAATGGTAGTCGATTGGACATAGTGTTCCATAATAGAGAGGAATGGTGCAAGCTGTGGATGGTTGTGTGGTGTGGTGTGCCCCCATCCTCGCCTATACTGATATGAGGTACAATCACGGTGATGCGGGATGCAAACGCCAACATCGAAATCACAAACCGGAACCAGAACCTAACCCTGACCTGACCACAGAAGCCCAGTCAAAAACAACTGTGTCATCCATCTGGCCCTCTAACCTAAACTCTAAGGTCTAATCTCTAACCTAACCTAACCCTGATGAACGTACTCTCATTGTGGTCAGCCTAAACTGTTGGCGTATATGTAGGCTGAAGGCAAGGGCGTGGGAATAGGCTAAACATCGGCCCACGAAGGGCGGTGGCTCTACCAGTGGCAGTTCATGTCTTTGGGAAACACAGGAGTGTCCACTGTGACCCAGCAACGAAATTGTATCATCGCAATACGACTGAGAAGCGTGGGTTCGGTTCTACATGTGTTACTGGTATGACGAGGGAAGGGGGGAGTGGAGGGGGCTGTGATGTCGGATGGTTGTCTGGATCTATATGATCTGGGCAGTTCTATGGGGCCACTCTATAGTGGGCCTGGGATCTGGGATCTGGGAAGTCCTTGGGATCTCGCCAGGGCTGCCTGGGTCGGAAAGAAAAAAAAAACCTCAAAGACCGAGGGATCAGGATCCTAGGAAGATCCCAACTAGCCCCCAGCATGATCCTAGCAAGAACCCAGCAAGATCCCAGGGCTTGGATATCCCCCAAGGTTTTTTTTTTCCAGAGGCTGCCTGGTCGGCCGGGTCTTCTTGGGACTTCCCAGATCCCAATATTGACTTCACAGGTGCACGTGAAGCCATCCAGCGGGCTGTAGTGGGCTCCATTGGGTTCCAATGGATTCCAGTTGGTTCCAATGATCCCAGGGCCTATCGGGGCTGTGATGTCGGATGGTTGTCTGGATCTATATGATCTGGGCAGTTCTATGGGGCCACTCTATAGTGGGCTTGGGATCTGGGAAGTGGGATGTCCTCTGGATCTATCCAGGGCCACCTGGGTTAGAAAAAAAAAATAGAAAATATCTCTGGGAGATCCCAGCTAGGCCCCAGCAAGATCTTTGACAGATCCCAGGGTGTTATGAACGTGACTGACAGTCGCGCGACACGTCACTCATGATCCACCCTGCATGGCCACATGGTCATGATTCATGACCGTGGGAAACATAGGATCGGAGACTAAATATATTCTCCGAAGGGCGAGCGGGGGGGGGAGTAGGCATAGACTTAAATAGACCACCCCGCTCCCCTCCTGATGAACGCTAGTGAATTATCACTTCTAATAAACGATTATCACTCTCCTTGTCTGTCCCTGTTCCCGTCCCGTCCTAGCTCCCCTGTCCCTGCCCTTGATTCCCCTGCCCTGCCCTCGCCAATTCCTGACACAGGGCTTGGGTATTCTCCGAGGTTTTTTTGATTTTTTTTTTTCTTCAGAGGCTTGGTCGCCTGCAGGAACCTTTGGGAACTTCCCAGATCCCATTATGAGATCCCAGGGCCTATCGGGGATGGGATGGGATGGTATGTCGGATGGATCTCTGGATCTATATGATCTGGCCAGTTCTATGGGGTCACTCTATAGTGGACCTGGGATCTGGGATCTGGGATGTCCTCTGGGTTTTGCCTGGGGGCTCTCTGGGTCGGAAATAAAAAAAATATCCTCAGCGACCAAGGGATCAAGATCCCAGGGAGATCCAAACTAGCCCCCAGCAATGTTCTCCCAAGATCCCAGGATTTGGATATTCTCCCAGTTTTATTGTTGTGTTTTGTTTTTGTTTTTTTTTCTTCGGAGGCTCCCTGGTCGGCCGGGTATTTTCGAACTTCCAAGATCCCAGATCCCATAATGAGATCACAGGTGCACGTGGAGCCATCCAGACAATGTCTAGGTTCAAAGGCAACTGCTGACCGTCGGTCAATCCTGCACCTCACAATGCATAGCACTGTTACCCTCTATTGATCTTCATACATATGTTCTACTACTACTGCTCTGATACTACTACTGATACTGATACTGATACTGATACTGATACTGATACTGATACTGATACTGATACTGATACTGATACTGATACTGATACTGATACTGATACTGATACTGATACTGATACTGATACTGATACTGATACTGATACTGATACTGATACTGATACTGATACTGATACTGTATGATTCTCTACCTTCCCAATTGAATCATGATCAATAAGAAGAAATGAAAGACACAGAAGAAGATGAAGACTTGAAGAATGATAAGAAACACATAGTAGTTTAGAATGGTAGTCGATTGGACATAGTGTTCCATAATAGAGAGGAATGGTGCAAGCTGTGGATGGTTGTGTGGTGTGGTGTGCCCCCATCCTCGCCTATACTGATATGAGGTACAATCACGGTGATGCGGGATGCAAACGCCAACATCGAAATCACAAACCGGAACCAGAACCTAACCCTGACCTGACCACAGAAGCCCAGTCAAAAACAACTGTGTCATCCATCTGGCCCTCTAACCTAAACTCTAAGGTCTAATCTCTAACCTAACCTAACCCTGATGAACGTACTCTCATTGTGGTCAGCCTAAACTGTTGGCGTATATGTAGGCTGAAGGCAAGGGCGTGGGAATAGGCTAAACATCGGCCCACGAAGGGCGGTGGCTCTACCAGTGGCAGTTCATGTCTTTGGGAAACACAGGAGTGTCCACTGTGACCCAGCAACGAAATTGTATCATCGCAATACGACTGAGAAGCGTGGGTTCGGTTCTACATGTGTTACTGGTATGACGAGGGAAGGGGGGAGTGGAGGGGGCTGTGATGTCGGATGGTTGTCTGGATCTATATGATCTGGGCAGTTCTATGGGGCCACTCTATAGTGGGCCTGGGATCTGGGATCTGGGAAGTCCTTGGGATCTCGCCAGGGCTGCCTGGGTCGGAAAGAAAAAAAAAACCTCAAAGACCGAGGGATCAGGATCCTAGGAAGATCCCAACTAGCCCCCAGCATGATCCTAGCAAGAACCCAGCAAGATCCCAGGGCTTGGATATCCCCCAAGGTTTTTTTTTTCCAGAGGCTGCCTGGTCGGCCGGGTCTTCTTGGGACTTCCCAGATCCCAATATTGACTTCACAGGTGCACGTGAAGCCATCCAGCGGGCTGTAGTGGGCTCCATTGGGTTCCAATGGATTCCAGTTGGTTCCAATGATCCCAGGGCCTATCGGGGCTGTGATGTCGGATGGTTGTCTGGATCTATATGATCTGGGCAGTTCTATGGGGCCACTCTATAGTGGGCTTGGGATCTGGGAAGTGGGATGTCCTCTGGATCTATCCAGGGCCACCTGGGTTAGAAAAAAAAAATAGAAAATATCTCTGGGAGATCCCAGCTAGGCCCCAGCAAGATCTTTGACAGATCCCAGGGTGTTATGAACGTGACTGACAGTCGCGCGACACGTCACTCATGATCCACCCTGCATGGCCACATGGTCATGATTCATGACCGTGGGAAACATAGGATCGGAGACTAAATATATTCTCCGAAGGGCGAGCGGGGGGGGGAGTAGGCATAGACTTAAATAGACCACCCCGCTCCCCTCCTGATGAACGCTAGTGAATTATCACTTCTAATAAACGATTATCACTCTCCTTGTCTGTCCCTGTTCCCGTCCCGTCCTAGCTCCCCTGTCCCTGCCCTTGATTCCCCTGCCCTGCCCTCGCCAATTCCTGACACAGGGCTTGGGTATTCTCCGAGGTTTTTTTGATTTTTTTTTTTCTTCAGAGGCTTGGTCGCCTGCAGGAACCTTTGGGAACTTCCCAGATCCCATTATGAGATCCCAGGGCCTATCGGGGATGGGATGGGATGGTATGTCGGATGGATCTCTGGATCTATATGATCTGGCCAGTTCTATGGGGTCACTCTATAGTGGACCTGGGATCTGGGATCTGGGATGTCCTCTGGGTTTTGCCTGGGGGCTCTCTGGGTCGGAAATAAAAAAAATATCCTCAGCGACCAAGGGATCAAGATCCCAGGGAGATCCAAACTAGCCCCCAGCAATGTTCTCCCAAGATCCCAGGATTTGGATATTCTCCCAGTTTTATTGTTGTGTTTTGTTTTTGTTTTTTTTTCTTCGGAGGCTCCCTGGTCGGCCGGGTATTTTCGAACTTCCAAGATCCCAGATCCCATAATGAGATCACAGGTGCACGTGGAGCCATCCAGACAATGTCTAGGTTCAAAGGCAACTGCTGACCGTCGGTCAATCCTGCACCTCACAATGCATAGCACTGTTACCCTCTATTGATCTTCATACATATGTTCTACTACTACTGCTCTGATACTACTACTGATACTGATACTGATACTGATACTGATACTGATACTGATACTGATACTGATACTGATACTGATACTGATACTGATACTGATACTGATACTGATACTGATACTGATACTGATACTGATACTGATACTGATACTGATACTGATACTGATACTGATACTGATACTGTATGATTCTCTACCTTCCCAATTGAATCATGATCAATAAGAAGAAATGAAAGACACAGAAGAAGATGAAGACTTGAAGAATGATAAGAAACACATAGTAGTTTAGAATGGTAGTCGATTGGACATAGTGTTCCATAATAGAGAGGAATGGTGCAAGCTGTGGATGGTTGTGTGGTGTGGTGTGCCCCCATCCTCGCCTATACTGATATGAGGTACAATCACGGTGATGCGGGATGCAAACGCCAACATCGAAATCACAAACCGGAACCAGAACCTAACCCTGACCTGACCACAGAAGCCCAGTCAAAAACAACTGTGTCATCCATCTGGCCCTCTAACCTAAACTCTAAGGTCTAATCTCTAACCTAACCTAACCCTGATGAACGTACTCTCATTGTGGTCAGCCTAAACTGTTGGCGTATATGTAGGCTGAAGGCAAGGGCGTGGGAATAGGCTAAACATCGGCCCACGAAGGGCGGTGGCTCTACCAGTGGCAGTTCATGTCTTTGGGAAACACAGGAGTGTCCACTGTGACCCAGCAACGAAATTGTATCATCGCAATACGACTGAGAAGCGTGGGTTCGGTTCTACATGTGTTACTGGTATGACGAGGGAAGGGGGGAGTGGAGGGGGCTGTGATGTCGGATGGTTGTCTGGATCTATATGATCTGGGCAGTTCTATGGGGCCACTCTATAGTGGGCCTGGGATCTGGGATCTGGGAAGTCCTTGGG
Source organism: Polychytrium aggregatum (assembly GCF_025602895.1). Taxonomy (NCBI): domain Eukaryota; kingdom Fungi; phylum Chytridiomycota; class Chytridiomycetes; order Polychytriales; genus Polychytrium; species Polychytrium aggregatum. The sequence continues at coordinate 34,031 of NW_026516418.1, forward strand.
ATCTCGCCAGGGCTGCCTGGGTCGGAAAGAAAAAAAAAACCTCAAAGACCGAGGGATCAGGATCCTAGGAAGATCCCAACTAGCCCCCAGCATGATCCTAGCAAGAACCCAGCAAGATCCCAGGGCTTGGATATCCCCCAAGGTTTTTTTTTTCCAGAGGCTGCCTGGTCGGCCGGGTCTTCTTGGGACTTCCCAGATCCCAATATTGACTTCACAGGTGCACGTGAAGCCATCCAGCGGGCTGTAGTGGGCTCCATTGGGTTCCAATGGATTCCAGTTGGTTCCAATGATCCCAGGGCCTATCGGGGCTGTGATGTCGGATGGTTGTCTGGATCTATATGATCTGGGCAGTTCTATGGGGCCACTCTATAGTGGGCTTGGGATCTGGGAAGTGGGATGTCCTCTGGATCTATCCAGGGCCACCTGGGTTAGAAAAAAAAAATAGAAAATATCTCTGGGAGATCCCAGCTAGGCCCCAGCAAGATCTTTGACAGATCCCAGGGTGTTATGAACGTGACTGACAGTCGCGCGACACGTCACTCATGATCCACCCTGCATGGCCACATGGTCATGATTCATGACCGTGGGAAACATAGGATCGGAGACTAAATATATTCTCCGAAGGGCGAGCGGGGGGGGGAGTAGGCATAGACTTAAATAGACCACCCCGCTCCCCTCCTGATGAACGCTAGTGAATTATCACTTCTAATAAACGATTATCACTCTCCTTGTCTGTCCCTGTTCCCGTCCCGTCCTAGCTCCCCTGTCCCTGCCCTTGATTCCCCTGCCCTGCCCTCGCCAATTCCTGACACAGGGCTTGGGTATTCTCCGAGGTTTTTTTGATTTTTTTTTTTCTTCAGAGGCTTGGTCGCCTGCAGGAACCTTTGGGAACTTCCCAGATCCCATTATGAGATCCCAGGGCCTATCGGGGATGGGATGGGATGGTATGTCGGATGGATCTCTGGATCTATATGATCTGGCCAGTTCTATGGGGTCACTCTATAGTGGACCTGGGATCTGGGATCTGGGATGTCCTCTGGGTTTTGCCTGGGGGCTCTCTGGGTCGGAAATAAAAAAAATATCCTCAGCGACCAAGGGATCAAGATCCCAGGGAGATCCAAACTAGCCCCCAGCAATGTTCTCCCAAGATCCCAGGATTTGGATATTCTCCCAGTTTTATTGTTGTGTTTTGTTTTTGTTTTTTTTTCTTCGGAGGCTCCCTGGTCGGCCGGGTATTTTCGAACTTCCAAGATCCCAGATCCCATAATGAGATCACAGGTGCACGTGGAGCCATCCAGACAATGTCTAGGTTCAAAGGCAACTGCTGACCGTCGGTCAATCCTGCACCTCACAATGCATAGCACTGTTACCCTCTATTGATCTTCATACATATGTTCTACTACTACTGCTCTGATACTACTACTGATACTGATACTGATACTGATACTGATACTGATACTGATACTGATACTGATACTGATACTGATACTGATACTGATACTGATACTGATACTGATACTGATACTGATACTGATACTGATACTGATACTGATACTGATACTGATACTGATACTGATACTGATACTGTATGATTCTCTACCTTCCCAATTGAATCATGATCAATAAGAAGAAATGAAAGACACAGAAGAAGATGAAGACTTGAAGAATGATAAGAAACACATAGTAGTTTAGAATGGTAGTCGATTGGACATAGTGTTCCATAATAGAGAGGAATGGTGCAAGCTGTGGATGGTTGTGTGGTGTGGTGTGCCCCCATCCTCGCCTATACTGATATGAGGTACAATCACGGTGATGCGGGATGCAAACGCCAACATCGAAATCACAAACCGGAACCAGAACCTAACCCTGACCTGACCACAGAAGCCCAGTCAAAAACAACTGTGTCATCCATCTGGCCCTCTAACCTAAACTCTAAGGTCTAATCTCTAACCTAACCTAACCCTGATGAACGTACTCTCATTGTGGTCAGCCTAAACTGTTGGCGTATATGTAGGCTGAAGGCAAGGGCGTGGGAATAGGCTAAACATCGGCCCACGAAGGGCGGTGGCTCTACCAGTGGCAGTTCATGTCTTTGGGAAACACAGGAGTGTCCACTGTGACCCAGCAACGAAATTGTATCATCGCAATACGACTGAGAAGCGTGGGTTCGGTTCTACATGTGTTACTGGTATGACGAGGGAAGGGGGGAGTGGAGGGGGCTGTGATGTCGGATGGTTGTCTGGATCTATATGATCTGGGCAGTTCTATGGGGCCACTCTATAGTGGGCCTGGGATCTGGGATCTGGGAAGTCCTTGGGATCTCGCCAGGGCTGCCTGGGTCGGAAAGAAAAAAAAAACCTCAAAGACCGAGGGATCAGGATCCTAGGAAGATCCCAACTAGCCCCCAGCATGATCCTAGCAAGAACCCAGCAAGATCCCAGGGCTTGGATATCCCCCAAGGTTTTTTTTTTCCAGAGGCTGCCTGGTCGGCCGGGTCTTCTTGGGACTTCCCAGATCCCAATATTGACTTCACAGGTGCACGTGAAGCCATCCAGCGGGCTGTAGTGGGCTCCATTGGGTTCCAATGGATTCCAGTTGGTTCCAATGATCCCAGGGCCTATCGGGGCTGTGATGTCGGATGGTTGTCTGGATCTATATGATCTGGGCAGTTCTATGGGGCCACTCTATAGTGGGCTTGGGATCTGGGAAGTGGGATGTCCTCTGGATCTATCCAGGGCCACCTGGGTTAGAAAAAAAAAATAGAAAATATCTCTGGGAGATCCCAGCTAGGCCCCAGCAAGATCTTTGACAGATCCCAGGGCTTGGGTATTCTCCGAGGTTTTTTTGATTTTTTTTTTTTCTTCAGAGGCTTGGTCGCCTGCAGGAACCTTTGGGAACTTCCCAGATCCCATTATGAGATCCCAGGGCCTATCGGGGATGGGATGGGATGGTATGTCGGATGGATCTCTGGATCTATATGATCTGGCCAGTTCTATGGGGTCACTCTATAGTGGACCTGGGATCTGGGATCTGGGATGTCCTCTGGGTTTTGCCTGGGGGCTCTCTGGGTCGGAAATAAAAAAAATATCCTCAGCGACCAAGGGATCAAGATCCCAGGGAGATCCAAACTAGCCCCCAGCAATGTTCTCCCAAGATCCCAGGATTTGGATATTCTCCCAGTTTTATTGTTGTGTTTTGTTTTTGTTTTTTTTTCTTCGGAGGCTCCCTGGTCGGCCGGGTATTTTCGAACTTCCAAGATCCCAGATCCCATAATGAGATCACAGGTGCACGTGGAGCCATCCAGACAATGTCTAGGTTCAAAGGCAACTGCTGACCGTCGGTCAATCCTGCACCTCACAATGCATAGCACTGTTACCCTCTATTGATCTTCATACATATGTTCTACTACTACTGCTCTGATACTACTACTGATACTGATACTGATACTGATACTGATACTGATACTGATACTGATACTGATACTGATACTGATACTGATACTGATACTGATACTGATACTGATACTGATACTGATACTGATACTGATACTGATACTGATACTGATACTGATACTGATACTGATACTGATACTGTATGATTCTCTACCTTCCCAATTGAATCATGATCAATAAGAAGAAATGAAAGACACAGAAGAAGATGAAGACTTGAAGAATGATAAGAAACACATAGTAGTTTAGAATGGTAGTCGATTGGACATAGTGTTCCATAATAGAGAGGAATGGTGCAAGCTGTGGATGGTTGTGTGGTGTGGTGTGCCCCCATCCTCGCCTATACTGATATGAGGTACAATCACGGTGATGCGGGATGCAAACGCCAACATCGAAATCACAAACCGGAACCAGAACCTAACCCTGACCTGACCACAGAAGCCCAGTCAAAAACAACTGTGTCATCCATCTGGCCCTCTAACCTAAACTCTAAGGTCTAATCTCTAACCTAACCTAACCCTGATGAACGTACTCTCATTGTGGTCAGCCTAAACTGTTGGCGTATATGTAGGCTGAAGGCAAGGGCGTGGGAATAGGCTAAACATCGGCCCACGAAGGGCGGTGGCTCTACCAGTGGCAGTTCATGTCTTTGGGAAACACAGGAGTGTCCACTGTGACCCAGCAACGAAATTGTATCATCGCAATACGACTGAGAAGCGTGGGTTCGGTTCTACATGTGTTACTGGTATGACGAGGGAAGGGGGGAGTGGAGGGGGCTGTGATGTCGGATGGTTGTCTGGATCTATATGATCTGGGCAGTTCTATGGGGCCACTCTATAGTGGGCCTGGGATCTGGGATCTGGGAAGTCCTTGGGATCTCGCCAGGGCTGCCTGGGTCGGAAAGAAAAAAAAAACCTCAAAGACCGAGGGATCAGGATCCTAGGAAGATCCCAACTAGCCCCCAGCATGATCCTAGCAAGAACCCAGCAAGATCCCAGGGCTTGGATATCCCCCAAGGTTTTTTTTTTCCAGAGGCTGCCTGGTCGGCCGGGTCTTCTTGGGACTTCCCAGATCCCAATATTGACTTCACAGGTGCACGTGAAGCCATCCAGCGGGCTGTAGTGGGCTCCATTGGGTTCCAATGGATTCCAGTTGGTTCCAATGATCCCAGGGCCTATCGGGGCTGTGATGTCGGATGGTTGTCTGGATCTATATGATCTGGGCAGTTCTATGGGGCCACTCTATAGTGGGCTTGGGATCTGGGAAGTGGGATGTCCTCTGGATCTATCCAGGGCCACCTGGGTTAGAAAAAAAAAATAGAAAATATCTCTGGGAGATCCCAGCTAGGCCCCAGCAAGATCTTTGACAGATCCCAGGGCTTGGGTATTCTCCGAGGTTTTTTTGATTTTTTTTTTTTCTTCAGAGGCTTGGTCGCCTGCAGGAACCTTTGGGAACTTCCCAGATCCCATTATGAGATCCCAGGGCCTATCGGGGATGGGATGGGATGGTATGTCGGATGGATCTCTGGATCTATATGATCTGGCCAGTTCTATGGGGTCACTCTATAGTGGACCTGGGATCTGGGATCTGGGATGTCCTCTGGGTTTTGCCTGGGGGCTCTCTGGGTCGGAAATAAAAAAAATATCCTCAGCGACCAAGGGATCAAGATCCCAGGGAGATCCAAACTAGCCCCCAGCAATGTTCTCCCAAGATCCCAGGATTTGGATATTCTCCCAGTTTTATTGTTGTGTTTTGTTTTTGTTTTTTTTTCTTCGGAGGCTCCCTGGTCGGCCGGGTATTTTCGAACTTCCAAGATCCCAGATCCCATAATGAGATCACAGGTGCACGTGGAGCCATCCAGACAATGTCTAGGTTCAAAGGCAACTGCTGACCGTCGGTCAATCCTGCACCTCACAATGCATAGCACTGTTACCCTCTATTGATCTTCATACATATGTTCTACTACTACTGCTCTGATACTACTACTGATACTGATACTGATACTGATACTGATACTGATACTGATACTGATACTGATACTGATACTGATACTGATACTGATACTGATACTGATACTGATACTGATACTGATACTGATACTGATACTGATACTGATACTGATACTGATACTGATACTGATACTGATACTGTATGATTCTCTACCTTCCCAATTGAATCATGATCAATAAGAAGAAATGAAAGACACAGAAGAAGATGAAGACTTGAAGAATGATAAGAAACACATAGTAGTTTAGAATGGTAGTCGATTGGACATAGTGTTCCATAATAGAGAGGAATGGTGCAAGCTGTGGATGGTTGTGTGGTGTGGTGTGCCCCCATCCTCGCCTATACTGATATGAGGTACAATCACGGTGATGCGGGATGCAAACGCCAACATCGAAATCACAAACCGGAACCAGAACCTAACCCTGACCTGACCACAGAAGCCCAGTCAAAAACAACTGTGTCATCCATCTGGCCCTCTAACCTAAACTCTAAGGTCTAATCTCTAACCTAACCTAACCCTGATGAACGTACTCTCATTGTGGTCAGCCTAAACTGTTGGCGTATATGTAGGCTGAAGGCAAGGGCGTGGGAATAGGCTAAACATCGGCCCACGAAGGGCGGTGGCTCTACCAGTGGCAGTTCATGTCTTTGGGAAACACAGGAGTGTCCACTGTGACCCAGCAACGAAATTGTATCATCGCAATACGACTGAGAAGCGTGGGTTCGGTTCTACATGTGTTACTGGTATGACGAGGGAAGGGGGGAGTGGAGGGGGCTGTGATGTCGGATGGTTGTCTGGATCTATATGATCTGGGCAGTTCTATGGGGCCACTCTATAGTGGGCCTGGGATCTGGGATCTGGGAAGTCCTTGGGATCTCGCCAGGGCTGCCTGGGTCGGAAAGAAAAAAAAAACCTCAAAGACCGAGGGATCAGGATCCTAGGAAGATCCCAACTAGCCCCCAGCATGATCCTAGCAAGAACCCAGCAAGATCCCAGGGCTTGGATATCCCCCAAGGTTTTTTTTTTCCAGAGGCTGCCTGGTCGGCCGGGTCTTCTTGGGACTTCCCAGATCCCAATATTGACTTCACAGGTGCACGTGAAGCCATCCAGCGGGCTGTAGTGGGCTCCATTGGGTTCCAATGGATTCCAGTTGGTTCCAATGATCCCAGGGCCTATCGGGGCTGTGATGTCGGATGGTTGTCTGGATCTATATGATCTGGGCAGTTCTATGGGGCCACTCTATAGTGGGCTTGGGATCTGGGAAGTGGGATGTCCTCTGGATCTATCCAGGGCCACCTGGGTTAGAAAAAAAAAATAGAAAATATCTCTGGGAGATCCCAGCTAGGCCCCAGCAAGATCTTTGACAGATCCCAGGGCTTGGGTATTCTCCGAGGTTTTTTTGATTTTTTTTTTTTCTTCAGAGGCTTGGTCGCCTGCAGGAACCTTTGGGAACTTCCCAGATCCCATTATGAGATCCCAGGGCCTATCGGGGATGGGATGGGATGGTATGTCGGATGGATCTCTGGATCTATATGATCTGGCCAGTTCTATGGGGTCACTCTATAGTGGACCTGGGATCTGGGATCTGGGATGTCCTCTGGGTTTTGCCTGGGGGCTCTCTGGGTCGGAAATAAAAAAAATATCCTCAGCGACCAAGGGATCAAGATCCCAGGGAGATCCAAACTAGCCCCCAGCAATGTTCTCCCAAGATCCCAGGATTTGGATATTCTCCCAGTTTTATTGTTGTGTTTTGTTTTTGTTTTTTTTTCTTCGGAGGCTCCCTGGTCGGCCGGGTATTTTCGAACTTCCAAGATCCCAGATCCCATAATGAGATCACAGGTGCACGTGGAGCCATCCAGACAATGTCTAGGTTCAAAGGCAACTGCTGACCGTCGGTCAATCCTGCACCTCACAATGCATAGCACTGTTACCCTCTATTGATCTTCATACATATGTTCTACTACTACTGCTCTGATACTACTACTGATACTGATACTGATACTGATACTGATACTGATACTGATACTGATACTGATACTGATACTGATACTGATACTGATACTGATACTGATACTGATACTGATACTGATACTGATACTGATACTGATACTGATACTGATACTGATACTGATACTGATACTGATACTGTATGATTCTCTACCTTCCCAATTGAATCATGATCAATAAGAAGAAATGAAAGACACAGAAGAAGATGAAGACTTGAAGAATGATAAGAAACACATAGTAGTTTAGAATGGTAGTCGATTGGACATAGTGTTCCATAATAGAGAGGAATGGTGCAAGCTGTGGATGGTTGTGTGGTGTGGTGTGCCCCCATCCTCGCCTATACTGATATGAGGTACAATCACGGTGATGCGGGATGCAAACGCCAACATCGAAATCACAAACCGGAACCAGAACCTAACCCTGACCTGACCACAGAAGCCCAGTCAAAAACAACTGTGTCATCCATCTGGCCCTCTAACCTAAACTCTAAGGTCTAATCTCTAACCTAACCTAACCCTGATGAACGTACTCTCATTGTGGTCAGCCTAAACTGTTGGCGTATATGTAGGCTGAAGGCAAGGGCGTGGGAATAGGCTAAACATCGGCCCACGAAGGGCGGTGGCTCTACCAGTGGCAGTTCATGTCTTTGGGAAACACAGGAGTGTCCACTGTGACCCAGCAACGAAATTGTATCATCGCAATACGACTGAGAAGCGTGGGTTCGGTTCTACATGTGTTACTGGTATGACGAGGGAAGGGGGGAGTGGAGGGGGCTGTGATGTCGGATGGTTGTCTGGATCTATATGATCTGGGCAGTTCTATGGGGCCACTCTATAGTGGGCCTGGGATCTGGGATCTGGGAAGTCCTTGGGATCTCGCCAGGGCTGCCTGGGTCGGAAAGAAAAAAAAAACCTCAAAGACCGAGGGATCAGGATCCTAGGAAGATCCCAACTAGCCCCCAGCATGATCCTAGCAAGAACCCAGCAAGATCCCAGGGCTTGGATATCCCCCAAGGTTTTTTTTTTCCAGAGGCTGCCTGGTCGGCCGGGTCTTCTTGGGACTTCCCAGATCCCAATATTGACTTCACAGGTGCACGTGAAGCCATCCAGCGGGCTGTAGTGGGCTCCATTGGGTTCCAATGGATTCCAGTTGGTTCCAATGATCCCAGGGCCTATCGGGGCTGTGATGTCGGATGGTTGTCTGGATCTATATGATCTGGGCAGTTCTATGGGGCCACTCTATAGTGGGCTTGGGATCTGGGAAGTGGGATGTCCTCTGGATCTATCCAGGGCCACCTGGGTTAGAAAAAAAAAATAGAAAATATCTCTGGGAGATCCCAGCTAGGCCCCAGCAAGATCTTTGACAGATCCCAGGGTGTTATGAACGTGACTGACAGTCGCGCGACACGTCACTCATGATCCACCCTGCATGGCCACATGGTCATGATTCATGACCGTGGGAAACATAGGATCGGAGACTAAATATATTCTCCGAAGGGCGAGCGGGGGGGGGAGTAGGCATAGACTTAAATAGACCACCCCGCTCCCCTCCTGATGAACGCTAGTGAATTATCACTTCTAATAAACGATTATCACTCTCCTTGTCTGTCCCTGTTCCCGTCCCGTCCTAGCTCCCCTGTCCCTGCCCTTGATTCCCCTGCCCTGCCCTCGCCAATTCCTGACACAGGGCTTGGGTATTCTCCGAGGTTTTTTTGATTTTTTTTTTTCTTCAGAGGCTTGGTCGCCTGCAGGAACCTTTGGGAACTTCCCAGATCCCATTATGAGATCCCAGGGCCTATCGGGGATGGGATGGGATGGTATGTCGGATGGATCTCTGGATCTATATGATCTGGCCAGTTCTATGGGGTCACTCTATAGTGGACCTGGGATCTGGGATCTGGGATGTCCTCTGGGTTTTGCCTGGGGGCTCTCTGGGTCGGAAATAAAAAAAATATCCTCAGCGACCAAGGGATCAAGATCCCAGGGAGATCCAAACTAGCCCCCAGCAATGTTCTCCCAAGATCCCAGGATTTGGATATTCTCCCAGTTTTATTGTTGTGTTTTGTTTTTGTTTTTTTTTCTTCGGAGGCTCCCTGGTCGGCCGGGTATTTTCGAACTTCCAAGATCCCAGATCCCATAATGAGATCACAGGTGCACGTGGAGCCATCCAGACAATGTCTAGGTTCAAAGGCAACTGCTGACCGTCGGTCAATCCTGCACCTCACAATGCATAGCACTGTTACCCTCTATTGATCTTCATACATATGTTCTACTACTACTGCTCTGATACTACTACTGATACTGATACTGATACTGATACTGATACTGATACTGATACTGATACTGATACTGATACTGATACTGATACTGATACTGATACTGATACTGATACTGATACTGATACTGATACTGATACTGATACTGATACTGATACTGATACTGATACTGATACTGTATGATTCTCTACCTTCCCAATTGAATCATGATCAATAAGAAGAAATGAAAGACACAGAAGAAGATGAAGACTTGAAGAATGATAAGAAACACATAGTAGTTTAGAATGGTAGTCGATTGGACATAGTGTTCCATAATAGAGAGGAATGGTGCAAGCTGTGGATGGTTGTGTGGTGTGGTGTGCCCCCATCCTCGCCTATACTGATATGAGGTACAATCACGGTGATGCGGGATGCAAACGCCAACATCGAAATCACAAACCGGAACCAGAACCTAACCCTGACCTGACCACAGAAGCCCAGTCAAAAACAACTGTGTCATCCATCTGGCCCTCTAACCTAAACTCTAAGGTCTAATCTCTAACCTAACCTAACCCTGATGAACGTACTCTCATTGTGGTCAGCCTAAACTGTTGGCGTATATGTAGGCTGAAGGCAAGGGCGTGGGAATAGGCTAAACATCGGCCCACGAAGGGCGGTGGCTCTACCAGTGGCAGTTCATGTCTTTGGGAAACACAGGAGTGTCCACTGTGACCCAGCAACGAAATTGTATCATCGCAATACGACTGAGAAGCGTGGGTTCGGTTCTACATGTGTTACTGGTATGACGAGGGAAGGGGGGAGTGGAGGGGGCTGTGATGTCGGATGGTTGTCTGGATCTATATGATCTGGGCAGTTCTATGGGGCCACTCTATAGTGGGCCTGGGATCTGGGATCTGGGAAGTCCTTGGGATCTCGCCAGGGCTGCCTGGGTCGGAAAGAAAAAAAAAACCTCAAAGACCGAGGGATCAGGATCCTAGGAAGATCCCAACTAGCCCCCAGCATGATCCTAGCAAGAACCCAGCAAGATCCCAGGGCTTGGATATCCCCCAAGGTTTTTTTTTTCCAGAGGCTGCCTGGTCGGCCGGGTCTTCTTGGGACTTCCCAGATCCCAATATTGACTTCACAGGTGCACGTGAAGCCATCCAGCGGGCTGTAGTGGGCTCCATTGGGTTCCAATGGATTCCAGTTGGTTCCAATGATCCCAGGGCCTATCGGGGCTGTGATGTCGGATGGTTGTCTGGATCTATATGATCTGGGCAGTTCTATGGGGCCACTCTATAGTGGGCTTGGGATCTGGGAAGTGGGATGTCCTCTGGATCTATCCAGGGCCACCTGGGTTAGAAAAAAAAAATAGAAAATATCTCTGGGAGATCCCAGCTAGGCCCCAGCAAGATCTTTGACAGATCCCAGGGCTTGGGTATTCTCCGAGGTTTTTTTGATTTTTTTTTTTTCTTCAGAGGCTTGGTCGCCTGCAGGAACCTTTGGGAACTTCCCAGATCCCATTATGAGATCCCAGGGCCTATCGGGGATGGGATGGGATGGTATGTCGGATGGATCTCTGGATCTATATGATCTGGCCAGTTCTATGGGGTCACTCTATAGTGGACCTGGGATCTGGGATCTGGGATGTCCTCTGGGTTTTGCCTGGGGGCTCTCTGGGTCGGAAATAAAAAAAATATCCTCAGCGACCAAGGGATCAAGATCCCAGGGAGATCCAAACTAGCCCCCAGCAATGTTCTCCCAAGATCCCAGGATTTGGATATTCTCCCAGTTTTATTGTTGTGTTTTGTTTTTGTTTTTTTTTCTTCGGAGGCTCCCTGGTCGGCCGGGTATTTTCGAACTTCCAAGATCCCAGATCCCATAATGAGATCACAGGTGCACGTGGAGCCATCCAGACAATGTCTAGGTTCAAAGGCAACTGCTGACCGTCGGTCAATCCTGCACCTCACAATGCATAGCACTGTTACCCTCTATTGATCTTCATACATATGTTCTACTACTACTGCTCTGATACTACTACTGATACTGATACTGATACTGATACTGATACTGATACTGATACTGATACTGATACTGATACTGATACTGATACTGATACTGATACTGATACTGATACTGATACTGATACTGATACTGATACTGATACTGATACTGATACTGATACTGATACTGATACTGATACTGTATGATTCTCTACCTTCCCAATTGAATCATGATCAATAAGAAGAAATGAAAGACACAGAAGAAGATGAAGACTTGAAGAATGATAAGAAACACATAGTAGTTTAGAATGGTAGTCGATTGGACATAGTGTTCCATAATAGAGAGGAATGGTGCAAGCTGTGGATGGTTGTGTGGTGTGGTGTGCCCCCATCCTCGCCTATACTGATATGAGGTACAATCACGGTGATGCGGGATGCAAACGCCAACATCGAAATCACAAACCGGAACCAGAACCTAACCCTGACCTGACCACAGAAGCCCAGTCAAAAACAACTGTGTCATCCATCTGGCCCTCTAACCTAAACTCTAAGGTCTAATCTCTAACCTAACCTAACCCTGATGAACGTACTCTCATTGTGGTCAGCCTAAACTGTTGGCGTATATGTAGGCTGAAGGCAAGGGCGTGGGAATAGGCTAAACATCGGCCCACGAAGGGCGGTGGCTCTACCAGTGGCAGTTCATGTCTTTGGGAAACACAGGAGTGTCCACTGTGACCCAGCAACGAAATTGTATCATCGCAATACGACTGAGAAGCGTGGGTTCGGTTCTACATGTGTTACTGGTATGACGAGGGAAGGGGGGAGTGGAGGGGGCTGTGATGTCGGATGGTTGTCTGGATCTATATGATCTGGGCAGTTCTATGGGGCCACTCTATAGTGGGCCTGGGATCTGGGATCTGGGAAGTCCTTGGGATCTCGCCAGGGCTGCCTGGGTCGGAAAGAAAAAAAAAACCTCAAAGACCGAGGGATCAGGATCCTAGGAAGATCCCAACTAGCCCCCAGCATGATCCTAGCAAGAACCCAGCAAGATCCCAGGGCTTGGATATCCCCCAAGGTTTTTTTTTTCCAGAGGCTGCCTGGTCGGCCGGGTCTTCTTGGGACTTCCCAGATCCCAATATTGACTTCACAGGTGCACGTGAAGCCATCCAGCGGGCTGTAGTGGGCTCCATTGGGTTCCAATGGATTCCAGTTGGTTCCAATGATCCCAGGGCCTATCGGGGCTGTGATGTCGGATGGTTGTCTGGATCTATATGATCTGGGCAGTTCTATGGGGCCACTCTATAGTGGGCTTGGGATCTGGGAAGTGGGATGTCCTCTGGATCTATCCAGGGCCACCTGGGTTAGAAAAAAAAAATAGAAAATATCTCTGGGAGATCCCAGCTAGGCCCCAGCAAGATCTTTGACAGATCCCAGGGCTTGGGTATTCTCCGAGGTTTTTTTGATTTTTTTTTTTTCTTCAGAGGCTTGGTCGCCTGCAGGAACCTTTGGGAACTTCCCAGATCCCATTATGAGATCCCAGGGCCTATCGGGGATGGGATGGGATGGTATGTCGGATGGATCTCTGGATCTATATGATCTGGCCAGTTCTATGGGGTCACTCTATAGTGGACCTGGGATCTGGGATCTGGGATGTCCTCTGGGTTTTGCCTGGGGGCTCTCTGGGTCGGAAATAAAAAAAATATCCTCAGCGACCAAGGGATCAAGATCCCAGGGAGATCCAAACTAGCCCCCAGCAATGTTCTCCCAAGATCCCAGGATTTGGATATTCTCCCAGTTTTATTGTTGTGTTTTGTTTTTGTTTTTTTTTCTTCGGAGGCTCCCTGGTCGGCCGGGTATTTTCGAACTTCCAAGATCCCAGATCCCATAATGAGATCACAGGTGCACGTGGAGCCATCCAGACAATGTCTAGGTTCAAAGGCAACTGCTGACCGTCGGTCAATCCTGCACCTCACAATGCATAGCACTGTTACCCTCTATTGATCTTCATACATATGTTCTACTACTACTGCTCTGATACTACTACTGATACTGATACTGATACTGATACTGATACTGATACTGATACTGATACTGATACTGATACTGATACTGATACTGATACTGATACTGATACTGATACTGATACTGATACTGATACTGATACTGATACTGATACTGATACTGATACTGATACTGATACTGTATGATTCTCTACCTTCCCAATTGAATCATGATCAATAAGAAGAAATGAAAGACACAGAAGAAGATGAAGACTTGAAGAATGATAAGAAACACATAGTAGTTTAGAATGGTAGTCGATTGGACATAGTGTTCCATAATAGAGAGGAATGGTGCAAGCTGTGGATGGTTGTGTGGTGTGGTGTGCCCCCATCCTCGCCTATACTGATATGAGGTACAATCACGGTGATGCGGGATGCAAACGCCAACATCGAAATCACAAACCGGAACCAGAACCTAACCCTGACCTGACCACAGAAGCCCAGTCAAAAACAACTGTGTCATCCATCTGGCCCTCTAACCTAAACTCTAAGGTCTAATCTCTAACCTAACCTAACCCTGATGAACGTACTCTCATTGTGGTCAGCCTAAACTGTTGGCGTATATGTAGGCTGAAGGCAAGGGCGTGGGAATAGGCTAAACATCGGCCCACGAAGGGCGGTGGCTCTACCAGTGGCAGTTCATGTCTTTGGGAAACACAGGAGTGTCCACTGTGACCCAGCAACGAAATTGTATCATCGCAATACGACTGAGAAGCGTGGGTTCGGTTCTACATGTGTTACTGGTATGACGAGGGAAGGGGGGAGTGGAGGGGGCTGTGATGTCGGATGGTTGTCTGGATCTATATGATCTGGGCAGTTCTATGGGGCCACTCTATAGTGGGCCTGGGATCTGGGATCTGGGAAGTCCTTGGGATCTCGCCAGGGCTGCCTGGGTCGGAAAGAAAAAAAAAACCTCAAAGACCGAGGGATCAGGATCCTAGGAAGATCCCAACTAGCCCCCAGCATGATCCTAGCAAGAACCCAGCAAGATCCCAGGGCTTGGATATCCCCCAAGGTTTTTTTTTTCCAGAGGCTGCCTGGTCGGCCGGGTCTTCTTGGGACTTCCCAGATCCCAATATTGACTTCACAGGTGCACGTGAAGCCATCCAGCGGGCTGTAGTGGGCTCCATTGGGTTCCAATGGATTCCAGTTGGTTCCAATGATCCCAGGGCCTATCGGGGCTGTGATGTCGGATGGTTGTCTGGATCTATATGATCTGGGCAGTTCTATGGGGCCACTCTATAGTGGGCTTGGGATCTGGGAAGTGGGATGTCCTCTGGATCTATCCAGGGCCACCTGGGTTAGAAAAAAAAATAGAAAATATCTCTGGGAGATCCCAGCTAGGCCCCAGCAAGATCTTTGACAGATCCCAGGGCTTGGGTATTCTCGAGGTTTTTTGATTTTTTTTTTTTTCTTCAGAGGCTTGGTCGCCTGCAGGAACCTTTGGGAACTTCCCAGATCCCATTATGAGATCCCAGGGCCTATCGGGGATGGGATGGGATGGTATGTCGGATGGATCTCTGGATCTATATGATCTGGCCAGTTCTATGGGGTCACTTATAGTGGACTGGGATCTGGGATCTGGGATGTCCTCTGGGTTTTGCCTGGGGGCTCTCTGGGTCGGAAATAAAAAAATATCCT
>NW_026516419.1:0-49419 GCF_025602895.1 Polychytrium aggregatum
AACACGGAGTGATCCAGTTGAGAAACAGACCCATGGCGTCAAAGTACACCATCAAGGGGATAATAGATTTGAAGTCCAGTGCCACCTTCCACTTGTTGAGGACCACAATCAAAAGCAGGGCACAGAAGGTTGGGTAGCCTCCATGGTTCTCCGTGTCCTGCAAGACGTAGAGAAATGCTTGAAGACCGGAAGTGATGGTGGTTGAGCCGCTGCCGCTGGAGGACATTCGTCGAATAAGCTGACGGATTTGAGATCGAAAAGGTATCGGAATTCCGAGCTGCGTGGCACTCGAGGAAGGCAGGGGGGTTGAGATCCCATAGCAGCCCTATATATAGTTGGCAAGTACACTTTATGAGTATTACTGGGCATTGTTGCGAACATGGTCTTCGTCCTGAACCATTGAACCATTGAATCATTGAGCCATTGAGCCATTGAGCCATTGAGCCATTGAGCTATTGAGCTATTGAACCATTGAGTCATTGAGTCATTGGGCCATTGAGCCGGAAAATCAGCTTGATCAAGGCAATTTAGCCAGCACCCACAATGCCGCCGATCCACCTGGGTTGCAGACCCATTCAGACCGACGGCATGGTCTGCCCAAATAGCATAGCTACTTTCGTCTATCTGTGCAAAATCCGACAAAGCCAATCATTGCCGCCTATCTGAGCTCCATTGTGGATAGAATCCCTCCATTTCTCTCACCTTGAGCACCTTCATTCACCAACGCACCCCGCGTCGTCAATGACTGGGATCAATGATGCGGATCTGCTGCGAACCATCCATTTGCTGCGAGTTCGGGTCCAGAGTCCTTTGGTTCTTTGCATCTCGGTGCGCTTGTGGCTGACTGAATGCACTGATTGGCAGATCTACGAATCTTCTGTCTCGAGTCTCCTTTCCAGAGTAGTCCACAGCACGCTTGCTCTTGCTCTCAGCAGTGGAGGTCAAGAGATGAGCACGGGCAGATTGGGATCGCCTCCGGTCGATCGAAGGTGTCGATGCTCTTTCGAGTCTTTCGGTTTTTGCTTGCTTGCCAAGTGTGTCGCCAGCCCCCCGCCCACGCCAGCGAGGATGGCAAGACTCAGCTCAGGTCCTTCGTCCGGCTGTCCTCCTTTTCTTGGCAGTCTTCGAGATCTGCTGAGCTTCATATCCAAACGTCGGGTCTGAAGTCATCATCTGCTCCTCGTGTTCGTGAATGAACAAGTCTGCGAGCATGTCTCAGCACGAGGTAGCGACTTTGTGGCCAGGGAGAGTCTCTGATGGGCGGCTATGCGATATTCGTAGAGTCTTGTCGTCGTTGCTTTGAGCCTTGAATCAGTCGCTGACGAGACTTGGGTATCAGAAACAGAACCCTCCTGTCAAATCGAAGAAACCTGGAAAGGATTCCGCCGCAGGCAGCCCGCGGCTAACCACCAGTCCCAATGGCGGCCGAGTTTTGGGTAACTGATGGTGACAAAGGGCGCTGGAAGGGAGTGGACAGCTTCCAAATCGCATTCAACCTCGTGGACTGTCGCAACGCTCAGGGCAAGCACATAACCCTCGGCTGCGCTGTGCCTTTCTTGGGTGATTTCATACAGGGTCCCTGAGCTCGTCGCTCTCGGATGCTTCATTGACGCCTACCAGCCCGCTGCCCGTCTCCGAAGCCGTGAGAACCGACTCGTCCGGCGATAGCGCTCTGTGTAGACCGCAAGTCCTTTCAGAATTTGATCTGAAGCTGCCGGTCGAAGTGATCCTCAAGATCTTCTCCAAAGTCGAGACGATCACTCGGTGCCGAGCAGCGTGTGTGTCAAGACGCTGGCGGCTGGTGTTGTACTCGGCCCCGGATCTGTGGCTTCGTCTCGATCTGAGCCGGCGAGACTCCCTTGGGGGCGAAAAGTACTTGTATCCAACGGAAACAGCATCCCAGCTCCAGTTTCTCCTGGTCGACTCATCGCTATCTCGCCAGCGTTTCTCGCAACTCAACGTGCTGGATCTGTCCTGCACGGACATCGGGCTGGATATGTTTTCGGATCCCAGCATCCTCGGATTGCTTCAGGACACACTGGCTCGATTGATCCTGAACGGGTGTCCCTATGTTGACTCAGGGTCACTGTTCCATCTACGATGGTTGAGGGCACTCAAGTGGCTCGATATAAGCCACTGTGAACATATGGACGACTTTGGAATCGAAGTCATCACATTCTACCTCCCGCAACTCAATCGCCTGGACATGGCTTACTGCTTCAAGATCACTGAGAAAGGAATCGCCAAGCTCTTCAAGCTCACGGGCCTCACACACGTTAATCTAATGGGGTGCTGTAAGTGGCTCTCTGGCTGGGAAATCGGAAGCGTATCGCGGATGAGACGTATCGCGGATGAGACGAGGGATCCCATAGCCTTGTAGCGTTGCGGTTGTCGAGATGAGGCGATCGTTTGGTACTGTCCCACAGCATCGGCCGTTCTGACGAGCGACTCTGCTACGGACGACTCCCAGACCGGATCAAAAACTACCCTTGGGCAACGCGCGACGGGCCAAAGAAAAATACGCTCTCGCTCAAGGAGATTATGATTGGAGAAGACTCGCGCATGCAGAAGAGGGGTCTGTGGCTACTGTGGTAAGCTGCCTGCAATCGCGCGGGCACATGAGAAGGCTGCCCCTCGGTGCTCGCCTGGGCATGCATACGCTCCGTCTCATTCCGTCCCGCCAAGTTGCTGGTGACAACATATACTCTCGACAGAGCAGAGCCTCCGCGTTTCGAGGCGAGCAATAACTAACTTTTAGCACGCAGGTGCACCTGGAACTGGGACATGGGCAAGCTGATATCCCTGTGTCCGTTCATTGAAACCCTGCATCTGAACGTGGTCTTGCTCGAGGGGCAGGTCGAAGGCCTTACGGCCCTCCTCACTACTTGTCCGACACTCAAGAACCTCAGCATCGTCGTCGATCGCAACTCTATCAGCGTTCTGATTGCCGAGTCGAAGCGGATCGAGCAACTTGCCCGACTCGAAGTCACGATTCACATCGGTGTCACCATCGAATCGCTTTCTGAGCTGATCAAATCCAGGAGCTTGACCAAGCTCAAGGCTCTGCGATTTCACAGCAAGCACACCCCCATTTTCAATGACGAGCTTCTGGGGCGCCTCATTGCGGCAGCTCCGGGAATTGAGTCGCTCGAGATGAATGGCGACGATATGACATCGAGCGGGTTGATCCCCATCGGACAGTACCAACAGTCCATGACCTCCCTCCTGATCCACCATGCCACCCTTTCAAACGAAGCGCTGAATCAAATCGGGAAACTCGGCAACCTCAAGGAGTTGACCATAACCGACCTGCAAGAGGAATCCAAAGCTAACCAGCTTTCCCAGCTTGTCGCATGTCTTCCGCGCTCTACCCGGAAGGCCAAGGCTCTGATGCGACAGATCAATCGGGAACGAAAAGCCGCCAGCCGCCCCTTGCAACCCCGACTCCCACAAAGGCCCATGCCATGCCCCATGTCCCTGCCGATCGGCGGTCGCCTCAAGAAACTCGAGCTCGCAAGCCACCAAGGCTTCAGCGATGCCGACTTGGCTGGGATTGTTAGACAATGCGCTCTGTTGCAGTAAGTGCCACACAACAAGATTGCAAGTGCTTGGGACCAATGCCCAGGCGCGCTGCTGAACCATGACTTATTTGGGCATGGAGATATGAGACCCAGATCATCGTGTCCCGTTGACAGCGCACTGCCCCTGGACATTTTCCACTAACCCCGCTCTGCAAACGCTTTGGTCATCACATACACACACTCTCTCGTGCTTATGAATTGCGTTACCGGGCACATACCTCAAATGCTACGACATTCAAGATGGGTCGATTTCTCCTTCTCATTCACGTTTCCCAAGACTATGGCGGCGCTGGTGGATTCATGTTCGGGCATGCTTTATGTTCGGCTGTGTCGGCTGAGAGTTGTCCCTGCGCTCTTGTCCAACTCGCCCTCGAACCGATCGACAAGTGCCGGCTCTCGACGCCTCAACTCGGATAACGAGGGATCCGGCGTCAGTAATCGAGCAAACCGATCATATTCGCTGCTGTTGGACGACAACGGGATGTCTCGAACAGACTCGAGCACGCCATCCTTCCTTGCTTCGTCCGAAGAGTGCCAGGCGCTTGTCCATTTTGGCAAGTCAGCCCCTCCATTGCTGAGGGTGCTCGATTTTACTGGAGACATTGGGCTGACCGACTGGACGCTGGGGTCGTTGGCGAATCTGCCATCGCTGCACACGCTTTTCCTGGACTCGTGTAATCACATCTCCTCCAAGAGTTTGGTCGGCTTTGCTGAAAAGACATGGAAGAAGCTTAAGAGGCTCTATGTAAGCAACTGCAAGAAATGCAACCTGAGCGTGGTCGAGGAGAACTACCTGGTGGGCTCGCTCGAAGTAGAGATTGCCGTCGTCGTGGGCTCCTGAGTGCGAGCGATGCACCCTGTTCAAGGACGAGATGCAGCCACCGAGACAGAATCGGACAATGGTTGGCCGCAAGCACATGAATACACCCAGGGATATACCATTTGAATGCCATGCTGCGACGATCACGGCCCCGCATAGACGGCCTGAACTGGTGTGAACTACTCTGTTGGCTTGTCAAGTCGCCTGGTTGACATCAGCTGCAGCGGATCAACCGTGTGACTGTTTTCGACTTTGGTTGGCAATCGAGTGGTTCAGTTTGCTTCTGGAGCACAGTCTTGAATACATCTGGTCAATCTCCCCAGACACACTAGTTGGTCACGGTGGATGGGTTTTATTCAGGACAAAAATAGGATGTCTGTTTCGCTTTGGATGCGTTGTATCCTTGACAGACGTCGCACCGTTACAAAATTTCGAGATTTCCCATCCATTTGCAAGTTATACATTCTCTTGTGTCGAGCTGCGGAGTCGCTAAACTAACAAGGCATCCCTCCAAATCGCCGATTCGCTTGACCTGCGGCCCAGCTGTTCAGCATTGCTGGAACAAAGGTATGCTGTTTCTCCTGAGGCGGGGTATATCAACTGGACTCTGTTCTATCCGAGATCGTGGTGGTCTAATCAGGAGCAAATGGCATCAGCACCGGCTCATAGACTGCCTTGGAAATGCTCGGCGACGATGCCCGAGCCAGCAGTGCCGACATTCTTACCTCGGACGCCTTAAGACGCTTGCGTGGCGTCTTGTCAGCGGCAGGTGCGTTGTTGCTGGAGGGCAACGCCGTGTCAGCAAGCGGAAACATCATGGTCTGAATTCCCAGCAATTGGGACTTGGAGGCACCGGTGAAGGAAAGCAGGGTTTCTTCATAGCCGATTTGCTGAGAGACGCCGTCTTTGCGTTCGGAAAACGAGATATTTGTGAGCGGTTACGTCGATAATGCAGCAAGGCAAGGGATTGGATCAGCATCGCAAATGCGTGGGCTGTGTTACAACCAGCAATCCCGCAATCCAACAAACAGCTGGCAGCTACCTGATCGGCATCGATTGCAAGCCCACGCAGGGATCTGAAAACAAAGGTGGGGGCCTCAGCGCTATACATCCATTGACGTTCCGAGGCGAGATGGACATGGCCCCGTTCCATTCCAATCTCGGTCATCGCCAGCACAGTCGGCACCTGCTTTGCTCACCCTGTAGATATGGTATGCTCGGATCTGATAGCGCTTCCAGAGACACGATGAACAGAAGCTGCGGCGGCAGTCGGGGATGGAACACATCAGGCCGCTCCTGATTAAAGACAAAGACAGACGAGATGAGTACAGAGCCAGAAGCGAGGGAAACGTCCATGAAACGATACGGTATCGATATGCTAACGAGGCCACCATGCAGCTGCCGTACCGGGAAGGCGTATTGCAGATATGACACATGGCGGGAGTAATCTCAAGCCTTCCCGTCAGCTTCAGCATCCGTTCGAAGGCCACAGTAGCGTCGGAAACAACTGGGTCAGATATGAAGGGCTTCGTTTGTATCTTGGGACCTGTGTCGCTGACGTTGTTCCACAGATCAACAGCCTGTTGGAGGTCAGCCATCAACTTTGACATCTTCATCTTTGCGTGCATTCGCAGGCGGCGCGGATGTTGGCAGGAGCGGCCTGCCGCATAACACACGAGGCATATGTCACACTTCCTTTCGCTTCGAGGCCAGGTGGGTGTCGAGTTGTCAAATAAATGACTGTCTTCGAGGTCACAGGGATCCGATTGACCATCACAGGACATGCCACGATTCCAGATGTAGGACTGGCAAATGTCGCACTGGATGACGGTCTCACCGTCCATTTCGTATGGCAGTACGTCCTCGCGAGAAAGAACTTGCTCTTTGCTGGCGAGAGTGCTGTCTTGGCAAAGCGGGTATTTTTCACGCAAGTAAGCCAGGTCGATCCATTCATTCGCGACGAGGGTCTCGAAAATGGAGATGATCTTCTTGAATTCGCAGCCCATTTGATAATCCAGGATGCCCATTCGCCTCTCCCTCATCGTTTTCATAAATTGGAGCAAAGCTGCATGGGCCATGACTTGGATCTGAAATATGGGTGGTTTGAGACAGATGGCATAGAGCCGGAGCAAGCTCCGGGAGCACAGCTCGAGGGATTGGGAGCTGATACGGTTCCACGCGATCTTCACCGTGACTCCGCCGTAGTTGACAACCTGGTGTGGCGTGTCGGGCGGAACTGGAGAGAACGAAACGAACCGTCAGCGACAGAGCCCAAGCCGCTACGTGTCTGGCCGCAGCAGTGTCGAGGTCGGATGCATCAGGCACACGCCACCAACAGAGAATGTCTTACTGATGACAAGATCGCCAGGGCGCTGAAATGTGTAGTAGACCTTGAATCCTGCTTTCTGCAAGTCGCGCCGAGGGCAAAAGTAGTCGTCCGAGAACATGGAAGCACCGCGACTCTCCCAAAACTTGGCGAACTTGACTTTGTCGTCCGGGCTACAAAAGTACCACACAGCACCAGCCTTGGGCGACGTTGCATCAACCATCAAGTTGTGCCCCACAGATCCACAGAGATCGACATGGCCTAGAAAGCACCACCGGCCCAGGGGGCGATCGCCAGTTAGGCAAGTCAGCGCGGTGCAGTCACGCAAACCAATCGAGCAGCAGGCGAGCGAGGGCCACCAACGCGAGGAGACCCGCTGAGGGGACGCAGAGATCCGCCACTCAGAACTAAAATCCATTTTTGTCAAGCCGGCGGTGGCACCACCTCGGGATGGCTGGTCTGGATCGGCTAGACAGAACCAACCGGCAGAGCTCACCTGGCGTAAACGACGAATCAGGTCCGATATAAAGCATCATGTTCTCGCTCATGAAGATGCTGGACTGGCTTTCCGAGGGGGCGACCATGCGCATGTAGTCATTCGAGCCCAGGTAGGTCAGCTGCGCGGGGAGCACGCTAGAGATCTCCTCCATCCACGCTTGCGGACACTGAAGATCTTTGCCGTAGAGAACCCTCTTGCATTTGGCCCTCCACTTGTGTGGGAGGAGGACGGGCTGCTCTGAGATCTCGGAGATAAAGTCCTTGAACTTCATCGTTTCGTCTGTGCCAGTGATTTGATTGCGCACATCGACCACGGACGACGCTTGGTTCGCCATGAGCCAAGAAAGCTTCAGGATCTTGGAGTCTTTGACAAACTTGCCAAGACCGCGAGCCACCATGGGCTTCATTGCCTGAAGCGGGAACTCGAGTAGCTGGATCAGAGTACTGATAGGCTCTGTGTCATCAAACTCCAAGGGTTGGTTGAAGGAGCCCTGGGCGAGACCCTTTGAGGCGATGGCGTTTACGAGTGATTGCTCGGACCCAGTGTAGTCGGGCTGGCGAGACGACGAGGACTTCTCTCGAGGTCGCTTGGCCGAAGCCGCGGGCGCTGGTAACGAGCTTGGCTTCGAAGAGTCCAACATCTGCAGCGACAGGCAATACTGCTGGCAGACAGGCAAGGGAGGGGGCAGGCGGGAAAGGGACCCAAGCCAGAAAGAGGCAGGAGTTGAGTCAGACCGCCGCGCTGGAAACAGCGACGGAAATGGGCATGGCTGTGGCTGGGCACATCGACCACGTGACACCCACGCCGACGCAGAGTCGTGCACGGCTTTGATCTGCACAGGACGGGGTTTTGGGGCTACGAGAAGCTGTGTCCCGTTTCATCGCATCGATTGTACAGCGTGTTGGCGCTCTCAGTCCCAGACAAGTAGATGAGCGGGACAGGTAGTGGGGACAGCGACGACAAAACAGCCGCCAAGCGAGGTCCGGCTTAGGCCTCAATGCCAAAGACTCTGAGGTAGAATCCCAGCTGCGACTCGAGGGACTGTTTGATGTTCTCGGCCTTGCGGAATCCATGGGCCTCGCCCTCAAAGAGCAAGTACTCGACAATGCCATTCTTCTTCTTGATGGCATCGACAATAAGCTCGGCCTGGTTGGGGGGAACAACGCGGTCTTCGGAGCCCTGCTGGACCAACAGAGGCGCCGTGATCTGGTCGGCAAAGTTGATCGGCGAGCGGTCGTGGTAGACCTGGAGAATGTCGGTGTACTTGCCGCCGAGAAGCGGCTCCATGTAGTGCGCTTCAAATTTGTGCGTCAGCTTGGCGAGCTCAACCAGATCCGAGATACCATACAGCGAGGCACCGGCCTGGAATGCATCCGGCTTGTAGGTAAGGACACGGAGCACCAAGTATCCGCCTGTGACGGAGGAAGTTGATGCAAGTCAGCTCAGGTCGGCATCCAAAGTATAAAGCAGGCGGGATCCAAAGTATAAAGCAGGCGGGATCCAACACAATCATGTGGGGTTGTTTCCTCGAGCGCGAGTTGGCTCTGCCCTTCTGCGTAGCAGCCTGTAATTCAACATACCAGCCGAGCCTCCGGTGATGGCCAAACGCTTAGGGTCGGCAAGTCCGATGCTGGAGAGATACTTGGCGGCGTTGATGACATCAACAGCATCGACGATGCCCCAGTTGTTCTTCAACCGCTCGCTAAGATTATGAAGCAGGAGTGAGCCGATGGGGCTCACCGACGCAGCCGCCCCAAGCAGCGAGGCAAATCGTAGCTTTGCAAGATGCCTTACCGATATTCGCGTCCATAGTTGGACGATCCGCCGTAGTTGACGTCAGCAAAGGCAAAGCCGCGCGAAGTCCAATACTGAATCGTGAGGTTCAGGCCGGCGCTGACGTGGGCGGTGGGGCCGCCGTGGCAGCTGACAACCAGCGGCGGTAGGGCACCTTCTTCACCCGTGTAGTCGGCGTTAGTGGGCGGATAGTAGTACTGGCGGGTGGGAGAAATACGAGACGAGACATATGTTGAATTGGGCATCAAGATGAAGCCCGGTGAGCTACGAAGGGCTGTGCGTTGGCGCTCGGAGATGAGTTCGCGAATGACAGCCACTGTTGGCTGCTGGCAATGGCAGCGAACGCTCGGGAGGTTGGATTGCTTACAGTGTAGGCTTGGGTTTCACGGCCATCGGGCAGGGTTGTGGGGAAGGCGATGGGCTGCGCAACAGAGATGTACTTCTCATTGATCTGGAGATCAATGGCCTTCTTGATGGGGACAGCCTCGTTGCGAACGAGGTCGTAGGCATACAGAGCAAGGGGCTTGGCGGAGGTAGTGGCCAGGAAAAAGAGTACCTGATGGGAACTCTCAGGGATAGTGGCAATGCGGACATCACCGACATGCGAAAACTCGGACGAAATATCCTCGATGGATTGGTCAGCGGGGTTGATGATGGCGAGTTTCTCGACGCCGTTCTCTGCACGATGACCAAAGACAAGCACACAAGAGCAGTACCGCGTGAGTTCTATGACGGCGAGGTCGGACTCCATCTTGACTCGAGACAGGACGATTGCAGCGTCGTGATCCGACAGCCCATCGCAGCTTGAGAGCCAGCCATGCTATTTACCTGAATAGGCGCTCACGATCCGGCCATCGGCCAGGAAGTCGTACGATGAGCTGGAACAACACAGGACATTAGCACAGCAGTTGTAGCAATTGCAGCGATTGCACGAGTATGGGAACAGACAGACACCCTCGTTCCTGTATGGCCCGGCCCTCACGTCGGATCAATCGCAAACGACGACCACACTCGTGAGTCCATTGCAGCAGCCAGAACAGATTGCACTTACGCTCCAAACACCCAGTCTGGAGGGCTAAACTCGGCGTCAAGGGTGTTCTTCAAGACAAGCGAGACCTGGCCATCCTTGAGCCGATAGAGGTTGGAAAATCCGTGACGGTCGCTGGTGAAGTAGAGCGATCCGTCCTTGGCCCACTTGCTCTGGGCAACAGACTCGTGTCCATCCGCGACGGCACGGACATCCGAGACGTTGTGACCATCCCATTGGCCATAGAACAGCGCGCTCTGATCCCAGGGCATGTTCGGATGGGACCATTGGATCCAGGAGATGAGGGTGCCATCCTCGGAGAAGCGGGGATACGAGTAAAAGTCCTTGCCTTCGACAACAGTGGTAACGGCGCCGGAGGACAGGTTGATGCGAACGACCCGGTTGACGACATCGTCATGGTGGTCAGACTTGTGCTCTTCCTGGATGGCGATGAGGTAGTCCTTGGACGGGTGGATGTAGAGATCGGCATAGCGAACCGAAGGGCGATCTGCAGATTCAGAGCAACAGAATCGTTCAGACGAAGAAGGGTGAGCGAAGGCAGCCACAGGGCCCCATGAGCAACAAGAGGATACATGTCCAATCGAATCCGCAATGACTCCAGCGAGGCAAAGATATTGGCGGCCCTGCTCTCTGCAGCAAAACGGTCGATCAGATGAACTTGCCCTCGGTGAGCGCCACAGGCTCCTGCTCGTCACGGACAATGTAGAGGCGACGGTCCTTGCGCTCGCTGAAGACGACAATGCCGCCAAAAGCAGTGGCTGGGCCACCGCCGTACTCGTGGACACTGGTGCCGACGTTGGTGGAGGAGCTGTTCACTTCTCTGGAAGAGTCGGCAGCACGGTCAAGAGGGGCAGATCCGGCCGTGAGCTTGTGCTCAACGAGAACGCTCCTGCCGCCTTCGGAGGGACGACCCTCGAGGTGGTAGACAGTGTTGGTGGTGCGATCGACAAAGACCTCCTGCAGACGGACGGACGAGGCCGTCAGCAAGTCGGTGGTGATGGGCGAGGCCCACAGGCCAAAGGGAGCGGTCTTTGGTGACATGACGGCGAGGGAAGCAGGACAGATGAGGGGAGAGGGAGATGCGGAGCGGGGAGCAGTACAAATCAGCACGGAGCCAGCAGGCGGAAGGGCCGGGTGAGAGGCCGGAACGAACGGATGACGCCCCAACCCCTGTCGCCCTAGGAGACGAGCGCATGGCCGCCGCAGCGAGCACGCAATGCATCACCACCACCGCCGAGGCTCTTGGGCCCAGGAGCGCAACCAGGCAGCCGGGTCGTCCTCTCCAGGAACAGGTCGGTGGGATGCCCGCCGGCAGGAGTGGACGACAATGCAGACGGGCTGCATCTCCTCGGCTGAGCAAGCCCAGAGACACCGAGCCAAACATACAAAACAGGCACCCGCGGCGAGGCATTTTGCAGTGCAACAGGCAGGGGAGCAGGGACATCAACCGAGGACGGGCGGGGTTGGGCACCGACGCAAATGACAGCGGCTGTTCGTGCTTTACATTCAGACTCCAGAAAATGACGCCGGCAGACCCATCCCCACAGGGCGTCCGGCTCCCCCCCCCTTTGCACGGATTGTATTACAGCGACTGCCTGGAAAACCCGGGATGCCCCGTTTTTTCGAGGGAGAGCTGTATTAGGTTTTAAGGAGGGACTGTTTGAACAAACTTTACATCGTAAACATCGAGGCACAAACTCCATCTAGTCGTCAATCAAAATTCAGCGCTTATCCGCTTCGCTTCTTGAGGTTGCTGCTGAGCCATTCCAGACCTTCATAGAGACCATCTCCAGAGGTAGCGCAGGTGGCCTGGATGTACCAGTTGCGCTGGCGCAAGGCATGGAGGCCAAGCTTGTCGGTGATTTCGGCAGCGTTCATAGCGTTGGGCAGATCTTGTTTGTTGGCAAAGACGAGGAGGAGGGCGTCGCGGAGCTCATCTTCGTTGAGCATGCGCTGCAGCTCATCGCGAGCCTCACCGACACGATCGCGATCGTTCGAATCGACGACGAAGATAATACCTGAGAAACGCAGAGGGACAGCTGGTTAGCGACACCGCCAGAGCTGTGGATAGACGACCACGCTGCACCAAGATCGAGCACTTGTTGTCAAGCAGGGTCCGGATGCACGGCTGCTGGATCTCACCTTGGGTATTTTGGAAGTCTGGATGCGCGGAGGTCGCAAGCGTTAGTCAATGTGGACCGTCGCGGTATTCGAGGGGTAATGATCTGAGACCCGGGAATGGCAGGGCAGGGCAGGGAATCACTTACAGTGTCTCCAGAGGGGACGGATCTTGTCCTGGCCTCCGACATCCCAGACAGTGAAGCTGATGTTCTTGTACTCGACAGTCTCGACGTTGAAGCCTGGGAGAAGGAATGTCGCAGGGAAGATTAGCGATGGCGGGAGCGGCTGATGTCTCAGACATGTCTTTGGGAGAGACGCGCGGCGATCGACCGCTGACATCGAACGCTGCAGGGCCGCGGCATCGATCAATGCAATGTGGCTGGCGGATGCGGCGGGCTGGTTGGTCGACCAGCCAGCAATGCGACCCAGTCTTCTGACGACGCCCGGCCGTGTCCAGCCCGATGAACCGACTGCCGCATGCTTGATGGCCGAATACTGGGAAGCACACGCCGAGGTAACGGAGCCCGCAAACTGGGCCAATGCAGCCCCGGAGGCCAGGAGAACGAGGAAGGAGCCTCTCCGTTGGCGAGACGAGCGTGTGCTTGAGGGGGCTACGAGCGACATGTCCACCCCTCCAACAATGCCCCTCGCTGGACAGCGCACGGCCAGCAGATGCAGTGATCAGAGGGCTGGCCGCTGTGTCGGAGGACTCCCCCTTTGCCTCTGGCCTTTGGTTCCAGGGCCAAGCCTCATTTGACGGGCGACAGGAGAAATCCGCCAGTCGGGCCAGCGAATGACTCGGGGGATGATCTGATCACCTCCAGAGCGGGCGCGACGGGAGGGCTGGCGCTCCAAAAGAAGGCTCGAGGATCAGTAGGCCAGCAGGAGAAAGCGTCCTTACCAATGGTGGGGATCGTGGTGACGATTTCACCGAGCTTCAGCTTGTAGAGGATGGTGGTCTTGCCGGCGGCATCGAGACCGACCATCAGAATGCGCATCTCCCTCTTACCCATGAGGGATTGGAAGAGTCTTGAGAATGTGAGACCCATGTCTGGCGATGGCGGAGCGGTATGGGGCAGAGGAGATTCCAGAGATGAGGACAGACGAAAAAAAAGAGAATCTCTGCCTTTGAGAGGGAGGCGAAGGGGGGGGCGAATCGATTAGGGGGGAGGCCTGGCTTGAGAGACGACGGCGAGACGGCGAGCGAGACGGCGGGCGAGGAGCAGCGAGGGCCGAGCGAGGAGATCCAAAAGAGGGCAGATGAAAAGTTAATTCGGAAGCGAGAGGGCAGGGGCAGCGAGAAAGCGGCGAGAGGCGGCGAGAGGCGGCGAGAGAGCGCGAGCGACAGAGCGAGCAGGTGGGGCTGGCGGTGGGGCGGCCCTCTTATAAAAGCGGTGGGCGCGTCGCGGGTTGTGCGAGGGCGCGGCGCGCTCTGGAGGCGAGGCGGTGCTGGGCCTGTCGCTTGCAGCGCCAACACAATCAAGGACGCGCTGTTGTGCCGCGGTTGGTGCGCACTGCAGCGGCTGTGTCGATGTGCCTGTTTGGGCCGCGTCGTTGCGTGCCGAGCGCGTGTCCGGCCCGGCCACGTCATCGCCGCGGCCTCCACGTCGCCCAGGGATGTGGAGGCTGGCCCAGGGTGGGAAAGTCCTCACCGGGGCCGGGCCGGCAGTCCTCCACATCACTCGTCGGATGCCATGCCACGGCAGGACGGTGCGTCCGAGCCCGGACAGCGCATTCGATCGATGGATGGGTCCCGGAGGCCCAGCCAGGAAGAGCAAATCAGAACAACGGCACGGCAGCAAGGATACGGCGCCAAACGAACCGAGGCACTTGGCAGGATCCGGTGCATTTCCCACGGTGGTCAGACATATTTCGCACGATCAGATGTATTCTACACGCTGCTCTTCCGAGCAGGAGTCCAGGCTGTCTTGCCAATACAGAGCCAGGGTCGCCGTCGTCGCCGAAGCTCTGCCTTGCCTTTGCGACTGGCTCGCAGCTACAAGTATCTCATCGAAAAGCCCAAGCGCTCAAACGTATCGCACGACTTTTTCGCCGGCATGGGCGGGAACGGTTGGTTGGTGTGCAGAACCCGCATGAGCGGGCGTACGTCTTTGCCCTCGGTCTGCCACTCGCTGACCAATTTGGCCGCATAGTCGTCGAACTGCTCGTTTTCACGATCCATTTGGTTGAGCAGAGCAAGCTCCCGCACCAGCTCGCTGGCTTGCTTAGCCTTCTTGGTCTTCATGTTCTCTTGCTGCAGGGATCCCACAGGATGATGCGTCACCGATTCGCAGTCAAGACATCAATGATACCGTCGCAGGAAGCCATGTTGTCAGTCACGAACTTTCAGACTCCTGAGGCGAGTGTCCCAAACACACGCAGTGTAGTGCCTCCCCCCTGCACTTCCGCCAAAGTCGTCGACCAGGCCCTGGTACCTCTCTCCAAGCTCAGAGCCATTTCGGTCGGACCTGGCGCGATCCTACCCTCCGCCCAATGCAGCTCAGCCGCCCTAACCGCTCACCATTTGTTTCAGGTGGAACTCTTGAAGCTTGTGGCAGGCATCTTGGCGCCTCTGCTGCTTCACTTGGTTTTCAGCAAGCTGTTTGGCGTATTTTTCTTCGATTTCCAATCGCGACCGCTTGTCCGCTTCCACTGCTTCGTCCTCACTCTTCTTCTTCAGCATCAGCTGTGGAAAACCGCGTTTGTTCGAGTAGCCCAAGAATATCGCCGTCGCCGTCGGGTGCGACATCACGACGACAGTTATGCGATTTCCAGAGTTTAGATTCACCATATCGGCCCGAGAAGCACCTGTTGTGGTGCCTGTGACAGTTTTGCGGAAGAATAGATTCCTTCCGGCTTCCATCTGACAAACCATACTCTGGTTCCAGCGCGCCTCTATCCATTCGCACAAGTCACCCCACCCAGGCTCGTCTCACCTGTGCCAGACGGAACTCTTCAATCTCCTTGATCATCTTGGCCGTCTTCTTCTTCCTTTCGATTTCTTTCTGGATCTGGCCACCCCAGTCCGCATCGGCATTCTTGGCAATAAATCCGTCAATGCGCTGGTCCTTCTCTTTGGACATTTCCTCCTGCTGACGAGCAACTTCCTCGAGCCGCTGCTGTCGGATCCTAGCGCCAGAGAGAGACAGAGCACGAGCTCGCTGAGCATGCATCGACACACTTGGCACAAACCAGCAGCCTTCGCGCTGGGTCGCTGGTGATCCGTGCAGAGGAACCTACTGAAACTTTGTCCGCTCTGCATCCTTGCGTTTGTTGTTGAGAGATAGCTTGACGGTGTGAAAGCGATGGTTCCCGTCATCAACGCGCTGCTCTTCCTCTCGCTTGCGCCGCTCGGTTTCCTGTGAAGCTCGCAAGAATTAGTCCGGTCTAGGCCAGCCTCAGTTGATAGCAACGGCGGAGTCTGGTCAGCCGCTCCGATGCCAACCAATACGTCGCAGCTCGACTCATCGACCATGGGCCCAGACACCAGCTGCTGGTGCAGAGATGCGAGTCGACCAAAGCAGCATAGCCTGCGATCAAGCCGATGGAAATCGGGTGACGCAAAACATGCCCACCTCTTTGTCCCGCATGTTGGCCGAGAGTCCTCGTCGAATCTCCTCGGTCTGCTTTCGGTGTTTCTCGACATCCTTCTCCTCCATCATGCGCTCGTCGTGCAAGGCTTTCTCGTTGACTTTTGAGTAAAAATCCCTCTCTTCCTGCAGCACAGAGACCTCATCAGCCACCCATCCGACCCCAGGCGCCGCCCGGGCGACCTTGATGCATGTTTCAAGCACACTGAATATGCTTGTTTCGAGTAAGTTGTCGGGAGGCTCGCGCGGTCTGTACCTGCTTTAGCCGCCTTTCTTCATTCTCTCGATTGATGGCTTGGTGACGCTGAAACTCTGCGACCTGCAAGGTGGCCAAATAAGCTTGTTCCCGCGCTTCATCCAGTTTTTTGTTCTTCAACTCTCGCTGCAGTCGCTCTTTATCGTCTTCCATTTGCCGCACAGTCTTGACGGCCTCATCCTCTTGCGCTTTGTAGATGATTTGCTGCTCGCGCTCGTGGAGCACATTGGACATGAGCAACTGAGCATGGAGCGCCTTAACTCGCGATTGCTCGACATATTGCATTCGCCGGGCCCGCTCGACTGCTATCCGCCGTTCGTCCTGCCGCACGAGCTCCCAGGCCGCATCGACTTTCTTGCGCTCCTCCTATTGTGAGTACATTGACGATCGCAGATCTCGGTTATGCGCGGTCGGTTTGTTCGCTGTCAAGAACGCTGCCACACTGCTCAGCAGACGCTCATGACAAATTACAATCTCCGGCATCTCATTCGATCACGACCAGAGAGTGAAGTTGCAACATGCACATTGTTTCTATTCTGAAGATAAAATCGCCAGTCGATAGGATGAAAGGCAGCCATACCTCGGTCGACTTTTCTCGCTCGGCCTGGGCAGCCAACCGCTTCTTGCGCTGGCCCATGATGGTGTTTTCCCATGTCTTGACGGTCTCGAGTGACTTGTGGTGCAGTTTTTCTTTCTTTATCCGCGGATTTAGAAGCCGGCCCGGAGACCCGACACCACGGCAGACCATTCCATCGAAGAAACCGACGGTGCCAGTGTCGCCAGCAAGCATCCATAGGCGGGGTCACCACAAAGTCGCCAAGGAGTATTCATCAGTTGCAACCACCAGCAAACATGTATAGGTTGAATATTCAGAGAGAAATGTCAGTACTGGTTGGATTGAAGCAACAACCGATCCGAACCAACACTGATGGTAAGCCCGGCTGTTCGTGCCTCTGAAGCAGCAGCACAGACAATCCGATGCAAGACCACACCGGTGCCCGGTCTGTGCGGCAACCTGAAGCAACAGCCGTCAGGCGAGAGCGAAACACAATAGCGCCACCGACCTCGCGTTTAAATGACTCGCGAAACTCGTTCAGCGTCTGGTCATTCAGGGCTGCCTTCCGGATCTTCTCCAACTCAGCTTCGTTGATGAGAGTGTGTCCGATGGCGATGTTCATCGAGGCTATGCTCGAGGGCGGCGCCTCGTAGGAAACAAAATCATCGGGTGCTGCCGGTGTGTTGGCGATTCATGAGTGCGGAGTTAGTACCTTAGCGAGATATACTTGTGTCAGGGGGGGGGCAGTAGCAAGTCACGATGATCGTTCCGTCTGGCAGCTCGGCAGCTCGGGTATGCCGTAGGCAGTGCATAATTGGTCTCGCCGTCGCTGCCAGAAATACCCTGCTTCACATGTAGCAGCTGTTGGCTACGCTTCCTGCAAATCAGACTCAAGCGATCTATCATGGCCGAGTCGTTTGATTGCAGAGTCCGGAGACTTGCTGCCTCCACGGCATCGACGATTTGGGTCTGACAAATCTACCTGCGCTGAGATTCTTTCCATGCGGCTTGATCAGCTTGGCAATAGACGGCAGGGGCATGAGGTCGTCGTCGCAACTGTAAGGGACAAATTTTGGGGGATCTCTTCTTCGGCGGCGGCGGACGGGAGGAGGCAGAGTAACATTGATGCGATCCATGGGCAGAAGGTATGCCAGGGTGCCGCACAGCGCCAGTCCGATGAAAGAAGAAAAGATCAACGGTACGTCGATCGGTGGTGTCGATGGATATTCGACGTTGGTCGATATTCGCAGCAACGATTGCAGTAGATGTGCGTTGTAGATGTGCGTTGCAGACCAGCAGATCGAAGTTGCCGTTTGGGGGTGGGGAGAATCGCGGAGAGGAAAGCAAAACAAGGAGAGTCGAAAGACTAAAGATGTTATATAGGCTCGCTCAGTCTCGGTTTTGCTGTACTGTGGCCCCTCCAAAGGAATAGATCATGGCCCGCTGTGGGGATGCGCCAAGGACAATAAGGCCAGGGCAAGGCGATAGGGACGGCCTTGGAGAGATGGGCCACATGTCCCCTTGCACGACACCACCAAACAGTCCATCGGATTACCACACCAAATGCCCGAAAAATCGACAGGGATACCTACCTCGAGCTGCAGTGCCTGCGATTGAAAGAGCTGCTGTAATGCGTCGAGGGGCCGGTGTTTGAAGGAAGTATGTCGGCACTCTTGCCCGCAACGGTGCTCTCGGGGATGATGGGAGCGTGGGCAACTGGTCGGGTGTGGGAAAGTGACGTCAGCGACACAAGTTCATCGAGTGAGTGCACCATACATATGGCAGAGAACCTCCTTCTGCGCTCATCCGCCGCTTCTCCGAGTGGCCCGGTTGGAGTAGATGGGCTGAAGCGGAGGGACTGAAACGATTCCAGGTGATTTCGCCTTTGTCACTTTGTCTGCGAACAGCTTGAGCACCAAGTGCGGCCTCCAGGTCCGAAACAGCCTCCCTACTCGTGAGGCTCGATTTGCGGAGCAGCGGCATGCGAACGGATCCATTGCCCCCAGCATCAAGATACCTGCACGATATCTATGGTTGGGCTTTCTCGAGAATAGATCTGGCAGAGCGTCCTATCTTGAGCGAGGTCGGTCGGTAGGTAGGTGGGAAGCGGAGCTGTTTGGGCAGACTGTCCGGCGGTCGAACGGGCCATTGTTCAGTAGAGACATTGTCGTCGCTGCCCAATCATGGCCTACCTTTCTTTCCCGACGACCATTCCCGCAATCGATAGTGGCTATACTCTGCTCAGACGAAGCGAGACACACTGCCCATTATGATTATGCCAACAGTCAAACGGCCACTCAGAAAACCCTCCCGGCAAGGCCATCGGGTCGCTTCTCCGTGCCCAGTACTGAGCGGATACTTTGATCATGTTGCGTACTGCACAGTCGCCGCATCACAACCCCTGCCCCTATAGCTACTCCAGAAAGAAGCTGGATAGTGCCCATTTGTGCTATCTGGCACTTCCACCACTGCCTGCTGGTTTGGGATCACTGCCCTGAGATGCGATATGCGTTCAGCCATTTGGACAGCTCCGTACAAAATGTGGCTTCTTAAAGTCAAGGTCATCGGGGGCAAACGAGTGTGGCCGTGTGTTTTGGGCCTTGGGGGTCTCTGGCGATTGTGGAACTGGTCAAAGTACCTGGCGAGCCTGAATCGCTGTGCGCTCGATGGATATCGTTTCCCTTGCTCCCACGATGCACTCCCAATAGTAGTCACAGTGCCGATCTCTTTGGATATGCTGGTCGGTCATGGTGGATGGGCGTGTATTCAAGACCAGGAAAGGCACCATTTACTCTCGGAATCAGAGTGCCTTGTTTCGTTTTAGACGCACTGCATGGCTGAAACCTCATATCAGATTGAGTAAAATCCGGTTCGGGAAGCTGAGAAGCGGTGAACGGATCGGCGGAAGCTCTCCCTACAGAGACAAATACATGGCAACCCGGACGGCATATGCAAATAAATGAATGTCCTGGTCCAGAACCTCAATGTGATGGAAGGCGGCGCCCGAACAATGTGCATCGCTGGCTAGGGCGACCATTGTTTCTAACTGTGATTGACTGCAACCCGATCGCTTTGTGTGCGAAGGGTCCTGAAGGAGCGGTGTGCTCCTGGAGCGCCTTGAGCCTTCTGCAGCCTTGCATCGCCCTTTACCTCGACCCTGAGAGAACGACGACGATACCCGAGTAAAGGTTCGTCGAGGACGAGGAGCTGATCCAGTACTCCGAAATGTCGCTTACATTCATATTTGGTGCAGAGTCATGACAACAATTCCCAGATCACCGTACTGGTACCTACTGATCCTGCACATCAAGAGGCTGCAGCGATCTTCAAAAGATGAACGCCGCATCAGAGTGACTGCGTTCCAGCGAATTTCCCTTGCCATGATGGGGCTACTGGGCTCGGTCTTGCTGCTGGGCCTCTCGATCTACTCTGCAATATCGGATACTTGGGTGTATTCGCGCAGCTCATCCGGCACCGAGACTCGATACGGGCTCTTCCAGGTGTGCATGACTCGAGGAAGCTGGTCAGGCTGCCAGCACTGGGAAACGATATGGTAAGCATAGCGATAAAAGTCACCAAAGAAGTGCATTGTATAGCTCAGTCGACTTGGCAGCGAAGCACCAGGGCTACAGAGCCGTGGGTGCAGCTGAGCCGAGCAACGTATCCAAAACTCGCTGGCTGTTCGCGATGAGTGCGAACTCTTTGTTTATAAATCAATTTGCTTTCTTCGATGGGCCCGATTGACTGATCGGCCGGGGAACGATCCGGTCGGGTGGTCACTTGCCGGCCGGCATGTACGACTCGCAGCCAGAGCCAACTGCTGCGAATGTTCCTTAATACCGGACACAGCTCCTCCCATCTATCTAGCTTCCAAGCCAGCTCAGCAGCGTGCATCTCAGCGCCAGCTGTGCTTGTGATCATGGTTACTGGAATCATGTTTGGAATCCTGAGCATCAGTAAGGCCCGCTGCTTCGGCGGATGTTCTTCGGGAATCGAGTCGCTGGTTGTCCGTGCGCCATTGGGCTCTGGGCGCGAGAGTAACCTTGACGTACTACCACCAGTCCTGCAGATTGTTTACTTGCTGGGGACATTTGATTCCAAGGTCGTCACCAAGACCTTCTGCACTTGGATTTGCACATTCGCTGCACTCTATGGTACGAGCACTGCTGCACCGGCGTGTTGGAGAATCGCAGTCGGCAATATCTATGATTCAAATGCTGGGTGCGTTTCTGTTGAACATGGCACTGAGAATGCTGTATTTTCCGGCGGTTGCGTTCCTCCCAGGATTCTGCCAAATGGTGGCATCGGTTGCAATGGCCGGGGCATTCAGGAACGCCATCTCTCACCTGAGCTCGCAGCCATCCACTGCGATCTACAGCAACGCCAACGCACAGCCGGTGCTCGGGACGGGCGTGATGATTGCTCGAATGGGCTGGTCCATGATTTTTGTGCACACCATCGCGCTGGGATCCATGTATGAGGGGTTTCGGGCATGGTCGAGAATGGCCCGAGAACGCGGCACATTGTGAGGAATCGAGAGCAGATAGGGGGCAAGCGGAAAGCCCACAGCGCCATGCACTGCGCTTTTCGTGGGCTATATGTCGCAATTGAATCTTTGCTCGAGTGAACGATAAATTACAGCGCAACGGGGCGCTCCGAACACGCTTCCGACTGCAACTGTTTTTGTGGCAGGGATACACACACATGCAAAATCCAGAGCGACGGGGATAGCTCAATGAGACCCGATTGGTGAGCGCGGATTGCAAATGGCGGTGCTTGACTGTAGCATCGGGTGTCCTGTTTGATTTGGAAGGACGGCGTTGCGATGAGGCTGCATATTGGGTGACGACGGGCCGAATGGTGGTGAATTGCAGCGACAGAACTGTATAGGTTTAAATAGTGCGCCGGCGGAATCCCTCGATAACGAGGTTGGGTTACACCAGGGGAATTAGCTCAGATGGTAGAGCGCTCGCTTAGCATGCGAGAGGCACGGGGATCGATACCCCGATTCTCCACTCATCCGCCCGGCTAGCTCAATCGGTAGAGCGTGAGACTCTTAATCTCAAGGTTGTGGGTTCGACCCCCACGTTGGGCGATCAGCTCCTATGGCGCAATTGGCTAGCGCGTTCGGCTGTTAACCGGAAGGTTGGTGGTTCGAGCCCACCTAGGAGCGATTCATTTTTCCAGTTTTGCAGCCAGATTGCTGTTGTCCCTGCTCTGCTCTTCTCGCCGTCTTCCAGCTCTCTCCCATCATATCCCAATCGCATGGCAGCTCGCCCTGTCTGCGGTGACTGCTTCCCAGCGGATGCTCTCTTGTCTGTGGCTGCCCATAGTGCTGTGGCGCATGCTGCACGTGACACATTGCCACCTGACCGCTGGTGTCTCGCCCAGCAGCATCCCTTTCTGACACTATGAAAAAATTTCTTGTTAAAAAAATCAGCGAGAACGAAAAAACGCGCTCTCGGAGCCACCTCGGTCGGCGAGAAGAGCAGTCTCTGGCGAGAGACCCCCGAGGGAAGGCGAGAAGCCTCTCGCCGTCACACACACACACTTTGCACAAGGGAGTCAAACACCTCCCATCGACCATCCCAAGAGGGATGGCAACCCCGAAGTGGACTGCCCAGAATATGGGCGACCCGGCATCCACTGTCGACATACTCAAGGAGCAGTGCGAAATACTTACAGTCCATCCAGAAAGAAACAGGACACTCTCTGGTTTCATATGTCTGAAGCCTGCTGACTGACTGTAGGCCCCAGCGAGCAAGCCGTGCGATTGTTTCCCGTCTTCGTTGGCAATCTCTTTGTTGGTTTGGGAAGCACAGTCTTGAATACACTCGGTCGATCTCCTGTGGCGATGATCGACTGGCATACCGAGATCATGTTCCGTGAGGCATTGATGTCTCGATGTGTTTGTGTGATGCATTAACTCGACTCTCAGGACAACTCCATGGTGAATCGATATCAAGATGCTCGGGTGACTCAAGTCGCTTGAATTCCCGGCAGTGTGAGCACACCTGGGATGTGTTGAACTCGTTCACCGAGCACACATGGATCTTGGAGACGGATCGGTCTGGTGGTCGTCTCTGGTGGTGGATGAACTGCTCAAAGTACTTGGCGAACCTGAGTCTCCGTGGGCTGGAAGCATATCCCTTCCCTTGCTTCCAGGATGCATTCCCAAAGACAATCACCACTTCGGTCTCCTTTGGTGCCTGGTCGATGACTTGCTTGCACATCTCGTGGACAGTGCGCTGTCGCTTGCTGTGGAGATCGAGTCGCTTGAATCGCCGTCGCCGGGTCAGGCTGAAGTACAGCTGTTTGTCCAGCATGTCTCCATCGAACACATGGCGAATGTATCGCAGGAAGGAAGACACCCCGGGGATCTTGGGACTTGGTGTGGTGCTCATCCATTGCTGCAGACCAAGGATCTTGTGGGTGCTCTGGATCCACTTGGTCGCCTGGGTGGTGCCACATCAATGCTGGTACTCCTTGTTGGAGAACGACACGATCTTCTCGTTGGCACGCTGTGCCTTGGTCACCTTGACACCGTCTTGCTCCTGGATGGATGGTTGACCGGGTGCCCGAATGACAGCGGTGAAGATCGATCCCACACCAGGGTCGATCCCGATCCATGTGGTCCGAGAGTCGTCGATGGGACCGACCCTGACCTGGATCCTCTGCTCGGGAGTGAGTGCGCTCGCCTTGTCGTCCTTGTCTGTGGGTTCTGGCTTGACATCAGGATCCTTCTTCTCCAGGATCTTGTATCTGAGCGTGGTGATCGAGCACCCGACTCCATCGGTGGTGATCTCGCAACCAAAGAGCTGCTTTCCCTCCTCCCTGGCATCAAAGAGTCTCGGATCCAGCTTGAAGTTGGTCTGCCAGAAGGTCTCTTGCTTGGTGGTGTCGTTGACCTTGGTCTTCAGGTCGTCCCACTTGAGACCAGTGCCAGTCTGGTATCCAAGGATTTCCCACAGTGCTTTGGTGTCGAGCTTGATGTACTTGGCTCGGGCATCGCAGAGCGGGACCAATGTGCACTGTGCTCGAGGGATGTTGAGACGCTTCTTGGTCTGGGCAAGCCGGTCGGTCAATCGCTTGATCCGCTTCGTGTTGACAGTGATCTGCTTGCACACCTCCTCGTGCTGGGTCTGGAGATCTTTGAGTCTGTCAGCCCCGATGTGGTGGATGGGTTGACACATCTCTTCGTTCAGTCGCCCACGCTCTCCTTTCAGATCATCGGTATCCCTCGCGAGCCTGGGAATGATCATCTTCTGAAAGACCACCATGAAGAGGGCCTCCTTCAGGTGGGTCAGGCGAGAGACCTCACTGGCCAGAATTGGTACGACTTTGTACAGGTCCTGGTGGCTTTCGTACCGAAACTCATACAACTGGTCGGCATGGTGGGCGTAGGCTCTCTTCAGATCAACGAGGAGTGTCTTGGAGAGGGGATTCTCCATCAGCTTCATACACTCATCGACGTGTGTATGACGTTTCACATCCTTGGGAGCAACCAGGACCAGATTGCAGAATCGACGGAGGAGAGACCAGTACCGATCGAGAATATGGGTCTCGCAGTTGACTGCATAGGTCTTGACAGCCAATGTGAGGACCTGTGACCCAGTACCCTTTGGAAGGGACACTGGAGGCAGGATACACGATTCACTCCATGTACTTCGATACAGCTCATAGGTATCGAGGATGTGCCTGTCATCTTCTGGGGTGTTTGTCCTGACACCCACTGTTCCTGTCTGCACCATATTGAAGCACTTTCGAACAAACGCGGGTTCACTCGACGACACGGTGGGGAGAGTGATACCCTTGTCCAAGCACCGCCTGAGATGCAGCTCCAGGAGACGAGATGCTTCGTACTGCACTTGAGTCATGGCTCGGACAGTCTCCTCGATCTTGTCGTGCAAGGCATCGTTCTTGATGATGGCATCGAGGGTGCACTTGACGGTGGAGTACTCGGCCTTGACTTGCTCGTTTGGGCCACAGGCAGGCAGGGTAGAGCTCCAGAGTGGGTTCTTCTTGGTACACAATGAACTGCTGCTTTTGGCATGACCCACTTGCTTGCACGTGGCACATACAGGGACCTTGGGTGCTTGGCTGACCATTTCAGCGACCGAGGCAGAGCCAGAGGCAGGGCTGCTGTCGACTCTGGCTGTGCACTTCTTGGTGAAGGGTCTGACGTGGTTGGTCAATCCACAGGAGGGGCATGATTTGATGACGGGCTTCTTGGCCACAGGAGAGTCATTGGGTGATCCTGGGTCGGGGTCGGGGGTGCCTTTCTCTTGGGAGCCATCTGGCGAGAAAATAGCGACGATGGCTGGTTCTGCCCTTGGGGAAGAAAGAATCTCCTCAAAACCAGCGCATTTTGGGCTGGCAGAGATACTGTGCAGTGGCGTCCTTGATTCAGATCCAGAAACGCATCGCTCGCTCAATCAGTCGTGGGAAGACATCTTGTCAAGGTGAGTCTTGCCTGATAGCCAAACGACCATGTCATCTCGCTGACACACAGCCACGCTTGACTAGGTTTCCAACCAGAGAGATTCAGATGGTGGTGGTTCTTGTCCGCAATCGGAGTGGAGCTTCCAACAATGATACAATTGGTCATTCCTCCACACCAATTGCCCACCACCACCGTCAATCGGCTCAAGGTGATACCAAATGCCGTCAACCGACCATGGCCGGATTCCAACTTTTGCTGCGCCACATACAACGTGACTTTCAGGTGACCGAGATGAGCAGCCGCGAGGGGCCGGAAAAAATTGATAGTGTGAGGCGCCCTCATCCAACCCGCTCGCCCGCCCCATCGACCACTCACAGCCAGCCCTCCCTGGCACAGGCCATCTCGCTGTTCCTCTCTTGGCCCCCCCCTTTCAACGTCATGTCTGACCACCACCCGCACCACCCCGAGAGCACCCCCATGGACGGCTCCTCCGGCACAGTCTCGGCCCTGCCAGGCGGCGCACTCGATGGACCCACTCTCGCCAATCTCCCGGATTCGCAGCAGCAGGTCAACAGCATGGTGGCGGCGTTCTGGGAGGAGCAAGTGAAGATCATGAACGAAGGCAAGCATGACTTCAAGTTCCACCAGTTGCCGCTGGCTCGCATCAAGAAAGTCATGAAGTCTGACGAGAACCTCAAGGTCGGGACCGGTGGTGTGGTGCTGGCTTGGGTGCTGGCTCGGTCCTGTGCATGCCCTGCTGCGGATACGGCAGAGCGAGCTCATGTGTCTCGAAATTGGCCAACCACCAAACACCAGGCCGCAGAGTTGTGGGCCGATAGCGATCCTCATAAGGCATTGCCGGGTTGCTGGGCACCCGAGGCTACGACCTCCCTCCTTGGGTTATGATCGCTTGCCTAACCTGCTTCTTTCGGACATCTGTCGTCTTTGCTTCATCTGCAACCGGATTGATCTCTGCCGCGGCGATCCCATGCGTCGGTGTCCTCCCTGGACTCACTCGCATCCAGAACATGGTACGCCGGTTTCTCTCGCCCGCCAACGATATCTAGCATGCACTATCCTCGGCGGTCGGCTCTCTCAAGTACCATCTATGCGCTCGCTCAGCGGATGCGTTGCTGACATCCAATATCCGTGCCCTCCCACTATCGCAGATGATCAGCGCCGAGGCGCCACTTATTTTCTCAAAGGCGTGCGAGATTTTCATTCTGGAGCTCACGATGCGCACCTGGATCCATGCCGAGGAGAACAAGCGCCGCACGGTTCAGAAGAGCGACGTCGCTTCCGCCGTTAGCAAGGCCGATGTTTATGACTGTGAGTTTGCTCAGCCAGATATCCATTTAGACCACGCGAGTGAACTAGCAATGTGTCGCTTGGGCTCCGAAAGCACAGACGACTGACCTCTGCATTTGTCAAATAGTCCTGATCGATATTGTTCCTCGCGAGGAAGCCACCAAGCCCTCGACCTCCAAAGTGAGTCGATGAAATATCTCGCTGACACCACGAGCCGGGCAAACTGCATGCGGGCATTCCTAGCTTGCATCGCGATGCTT
This sequence comes from Polychytrium aggregatum, assembly GCF_025602895.1. Lineage (NCBI taxonomy): Eukaryota > Fungi > Chytridiomycota > Chytridiomycetes > Polychytriales > Polychytrium > Polychytrium aggregatum. The sequence goes on from NW_026516419.1 coordinate 26,603, forward strand.
CGCTGACGGTGGCCGTGTTTGATGATGTAGGAACCTGGAATGAGCCAATTTGCCAACTACTATCCCCCCAACGCGCCCGCTTATGGTGTGGTACGTCATCTCCGCGTATCAGATGCAAAAACGGGCCACGTTGTGATCCCAAACGATGCGGTATCCTCGATCCACTGCCAAAGTGTCGTCGCGCCCGCGTGAAATCTGCCTGACGATGAAGCATGCTGGCACAGCTCATTAACCGACGTCGACTTTGCCTGTGTTGGTGATGATGTTGCAACAGCCGATGGGTGCGGCGGAGCAGCAACACATGCTCCTCTCCGGGTTTCCGGGCAACCCTCAGGTACGATAGCAATGCATATACCCATACGACCGGATCCGGCTCCGATGTACGCATGGACTGGGTCTCAGTTGGCGTTGCTCACGGCCGCTCGGTCTTGCGAATCACAGTTCCCTCGCCAAATGTACAGCAATGACGACCACGGACCAGGCGGTGTCGGAGTCGGCAGTTCGCACGATAATGCACAGCAGTTCTATCTGCAGCAGTACCAGCAGCTGCCTGGTGCAGACCATACCAAGGCGCACCATCACCCGGCACAGTACGGCCGAGGTCTCCACCCCTCACAACACATGGCTCCGCAACATCACCCTGGTGGCTACCCCACTGGCGATGGCAACCCGCCCGACTCCAAAGTCTAGATTGCAGCCCAACAGGTCCAACCGATCGGAGAAACCCTCTGCCCAGCCAGTGGACGGCCATTTTGGATGGGGGCGCTTCGCATTGCTGTCCACTTTCCCGGTGTATTTCTCAGGCGTGATATATTCTTTCGATTCCCTCCCGCGTATCAGTAGCATCTCCAGGAAGGAGACGAAGGGAGGGAGCGTGGGCCATCTGGATTGCGTGCGGCATGGACGTGGTTCTTTGGCAGCTCGCATCGATGGAGCCTCATTTGGGCCGCCTCTGCGGCTGTTGCTGCCATCATTGGCTGATGGCGGGCTGCTGAGCAACACGGCCCTGAATACAGAGTCCATATCCACGCTGTCTACGATGCTGCGATGCAACTGCGATGCTGCTGAACAGCACGCTGAACAACACGGGCCGATGAGCTTGATCCGGCTGCCCGTGAGCGAGCCTGTTGGCGGTGAGTCACGGGCCGCCCTGCACTCGAATGCTCGGCTCCTCGCTGGCTGGGTGGATCGATCCGGCTGCGCATGAGCCATATGATGCCCATTGTGAGCAACATCACAAGCCTGTGTGCGAGCCCGTGACTGTGCAGTGTGATGCAAATGTCATACAAGAGATAAGCAACGCCAAGCCGCCGACACTGAGACAGCGGGCACTCCCAACAGCAGCAACAGCAGCAACAGCAGCAGTTGTGTTTGTGCTGCGCACACCCGCCTTCCCGATTTGTTCTCCTTGGATCTTGTCCGCCCCCGCCAGCGGCACCCGCCAGGCCCTATCGATCCAGCCTCGCTCTGCCGTTATCTTGCTCTTTGCCGCCGTGGTCGATCTTGGTTGACTTCGTCTTGGTCTTGGTCTTGGTCTTGGTCTTGGTCTTCGTCTTGGTCTTCGTCTTCGTCTTCGTCTTCGTCTTCGGTGCTGCCTTTGTGTGCACCTCTCGCAGCCGCCCAGCAACGACTCTTCACTCGGCAACGACTCTTCCCCCCCCCCGATCCACTCCACATGGCCCCCATCAAAACCATCAAGATCCGAGTCCCGGCCTCGACGGCCAACATCGGCCCTGGCTTCGATGCCCTCGGCATGGGCTTATCCATGCACCTCACCCTTGTCGTCACCATTCCAGCTTCATCGGAACCTGCCTCGGGCATCACACTCTCATACGAAGGCGATTCGAAGCAGAAGGTCTCGCTGTCGCCAGAATCCAATCTGATCACCCGCACGGCGATGTATGTCGCCGCCGCTTGTAAATCGGCCCTCCCTCGATCAATGCACATCCACATCGACAACCCCATTCCCCTGGGCCGCGGCCTCGGCAGCAGTGGAAGCGCCGCCGTGGCCGGCGTTTACTTGGCCAACGAGGCTGCGCAACTTGGCCTCAGCCGAACTCAGATGCTGGATTTCTGTCTTTTGATCGAAGGTACGACCCAGACATGCTCCGGCTGTGTGTCGCTCGATGACCATTCAATGCCCGCTTGACTTATCAACCGCCAATGTCGTCTTGCACTCCCTAACCAACCGTAGGCCACCCTGACAACGTCGCCGGATCGCTGCTCGGCGGATTCGTCGCCTCGTACATGCGAAACCTGCCCGATCCAAAGCTCCGGGAAAACCCCCTGGCTCTCAGCAGCTTTGACCAGTACGACTTGATCCCGGTGCCGCCCAAGACCGGCTACGGTGTGTACATGCCGCTGGAGATCTCGCCCAAGGTCAAGGTCGTTGTGGCCATCCCCGAGTTTGAGCTGCCCACAAAGCTGGCCCGCGAGGTGCTCCCGACGGCATACAGCCGCGCCGATGTCATCTTCAACTTCCAGCGGCTCTCGGTGCTGACCCACGCCCTGGCTGCCGAGACCCCAAGAGCCGAGGTGGTCTACGAGGCCATGCATGACAAGATCCATCAGCATTATCGTCAGCACCTTGTGCCCGGCCTGCCCGAGATCCTCTCGATGAGGCCGGAACAGTTCCCCGGCCTGCTTGGTTTGGCCATGTCCGGAGCCGGCCCCACTGTTCTCGCCATCGCCATCGACAACTTTGAGGCCATCGGCAAAGAGATGAAGCGGATCTTTGCCTCGCACATCGGACCGGATGGCCAGCCCATTCAATGCCGGTTTGAGATCCTGGACGTCGACCATGATGGCGCCACATGTGAAACCAGTGTCGTGGCTTGAATACCCGCGAACCTCCCTGACTCTCTCCGATGCATTAAATGCGCCTCCCCCCCCCTCCACGTAGAAGGTTAAGATCCTGGCAGGTCGCTGTGCGGTGGGTGTGCTGTGGGTCAAATCTCCCCCAGTGCGTCGACCCGGCCAAGCCGGCCAGCAGCAGGCCAACTCCCATGTATTCTTTCGGCTTGATCAAATTCAATGTGACATTCTCTTGCTGGCACCGAATGGGTTGGATGTGCGGGCTTTGTGAACCCGTGTGAATCGGTGGAACTCCCCTGTCGGGCGATGGAATTCCACCCAGAGCATCACGCCTGCATCGTCCAGCGCCGATGCACAAATGCATGAGCTCTCCGTGCGCCATTGGTGCGCCCTCAGCACGCCCTTCCCCCGGCGCGTGCCCGTTCATCGCTTTTCCAGCTTCTCCATTGGCCCAAACCATGTGGGGGTCAGCCTTCCGCACGCCCGGATTGCCCGCCACGCCGACCGGCTGCTGGTCGCTCGGAGCCGGCTGGCCTGCCCCGCACCCTCATCTGCATCTGCATCTGCATCTGTGTCCGCTGTTCTTGGCTGGCCTGCTCGGATCTCGTCTGGCGTCCCCGCTGCTGTCGCTTCCTTCCAGCTCGAGTTAGCTCCAAGGCACCTCCTCTCGCCTAAACAGCCATGGCAGACGACTCACACAGCACACATATCGAGCCCGGCCCGGCGCCTCGCAAGAGCGTGCTTCTTCGTTCCGAACTGCGGTCATGGATCAAGACGCTGGTGGCATTCATGGGCCCCGGATACATCGTTGCCGTGGGCTACATGGGTATAGAATCACATGTCTTTCGCACCAGCCTTGCGCTCTGTTGCCCTTGCCGCCAACGTGGCCACTAACACCGTGGTTCCTCCGTCGCTTGATGGACGCAATCAGATCCTGGGAACTGGGCAACCGACCTGCAAGGTACCGCCATCGTTTGCACTGCAGCCCCGTGTCCACCGGTGAAGAGAGCTGTGCTGCATTGGCCGATTCACTCAACTGACTTTCTGCTCAACCCACATCACAGGCGGATCCGTTTATCAGTACAAGCTTCTATTCATCATCTTCCTTTCAAACGTCTTTGCCGTGCTGTTCCAGAGCCTCTCGGCCAAGATTGGAATCGTCACGGGGCGCGACCTCAGCCAGCTCTGCCGCAAGCATTTCCATCCCTGGCTCAACTACATCCTGTATTTCGTCGCCGAGGTCGCCGTGATGGCCACCGATCTGGCCGAGATCATTGGCGCGGCCATCTCGCTCAAGCTGTTGCTGGGCATCCCTCTGATCGGCGGCATCATTCTCACGACCTTGGATGTCTTCCTGGTCCTGGTCACCTTCCAGGCAAAGTACATGCGGATCTTTGAGTTCATCATCATCGTGCTGGTTCTGATGGTTGGCATCTGCTACGCCGTGCTCCTGAGCCAGAGTGCCGCTTCCGGTGTCGATGTACTCAAGGGCTACCTGCCTCTCGACTCGACCATCTTCACCGATCCCACGACACTTTACGTTGGCATGAGCATTCTCGGGGCCACCGTCATGCCTCACAACCTCTTCATCCACTCGAGGCTCGTCCAGTATCGCTCGCCGCGACAAGACGAATCCGAGCCCGACGAGAGTCTGGACAGCCCAGGCGTGTCCGCCGACCGACGGAGCGCCGATCGGATAGATCAGATCACAACCATCGAGGACGGGGCCAGAACCGCTGCTGCCTCTATCCGCAGCAGCGTCCGCTCCAAGGAAAAGCTCTCCACGCTTGTTGATGGCACCATCCGCGCATCTGACCCTCTAGAGACGGACCTCCGGGACGGCTCTGCACACAGCTCCGAGTTTGTCGAGAGAATCAAGAGCACCCTGTCCTTTACTATGGTCGACTCAGCCATCGCCCTCACTTTTGCTCTCTACGTGAACTCTGCCATCCTGATCGTCTCGGCTGCACTGTTTTACTCCAAGAACCAGCAAGTGAGCGACATTCCGTCGGCCTACAACCTGATTAAGACGGCGATTGCTCCATGGGCCGCAACCCTCTTTGCCTTTGCGCTTTTCTGCGCCGGCCAGTCGTCCTCGATCACGGGCACGCTTGCTGGACAGATCGTCATGGAGGGTTTTCTGAAGCTCAAATGGCCAATGTGGGCACGACGCCTGACTACCCGTGCCGCCGCCTTGATCCCGGCCGTGGTCGTCGTCATCATCAAAGGGGATGCTGGCATCAACGACCTCTTGGTGCTGTCTCAAGCCATCCTTTCGGGGTGCCTACCCTTTGCCCTGTGGCCGCTGCTGTGGTTTTCATCGTCGAAGCATATCATGTCGATCCGCGTCAAGAGCATGAATGGTTTGTGTATCGATATGTCTGGCGAGTGCTGGGTTGGACTGGCCACACTCCATATGCCAACAGCCACTCATCTTGCTCATTAACTCTGCTGGGCTTTTGTCACAGGCGCGGCTGAATCGTCAAAGAGCTTTGCCAGTTCGTGGTTCATCACCATCTTCACCTTCCTGTCGATCCTGCTGATCACCGGCCTGGATATTCTGATGATCTATCAGGCCATTGCTGGCACTCCATAGCCTCGAGCATGTCCACTGATAGCAACACGATGTCTGTATATAGCTTGTCAAGCAGAAGGAGAACCAAGCTCTCCCGATGTCTCCCAGAGTAGCCGTCGGTACCGCTGAAGAGGATCTTTGCCAATCGTGGCTGCTGTTGTCGCCAGCGTGCATCCAGTGGCGTCCGCCCCGCGATTTTGGCATGTAATCTATTCCTTTCTTCGTCAATTCAGTCGAGCTTGGCACAGGGGTTCTGCTTGAAGTGGGCGGAGTCGAGGTCGGCCTTCTCTCCCACGATCGACATGGAGGGCGGAGGGATGCTCCAGCGATCCTCCACGAACCAGACCCTCGTGCTGCTTTACAGTTTTACATCATAGCGGCATGTCGGCAAGACACGATGGTGTCATGGCAATCGAATCTTATCCACGATCCATCGCACGGTCATCCACGTAGCGACACTCGTGAACGTCCTCGATTGGCGGTTGTATATTCGAGATCAAGAACAACCACGATCAGCGGGCGCAACGCGGCTCATAACATAGCGCCATATCCGCATCTAGAACTTTTGAGGCTGGACCTTGAGAGAAAAGTCAATATGCGGGACGCTCTGGGTGAGGGACCCAAAGCTCAGAATGTCCACATCTAGAGCGGCGAGTAAGAGACGGTGCGGATTAGCAGCGAGCAAAGCGCCGACGAGAGCGCCACGAGCTTCGAGGGCTGGACAATCTCTGCTCGAGGAGTGCCTGTTGTGCCAAGAGCATAGGCTTGGCTTCGGAACATACCCTTCGAAAAGTACTCGGGAGCCGACTCCTCGGTCAAGCCGCCACTTCCTTCGATCAGGAACGTCTTCTTGCCTCTCCATTGAGCCTTGAGGCGACCGGCGGCATCGACAAACGCCTGGCCCTTGTAGTTGTCCAACATGACGATATCCGCCCCAGCCTCGATGGCCTCGTTGGCTTCCTCCTCCGATCGGCACTCGACCTCGATCTTCAAGGCGAATCCGCCCACAGAGCGAGCAGACTCAACAGCCTTGGTGATCGATCCTGTGAGGTAGTTGCACGCGAAGGAGGTGGCAAACCGGGGTGTCATTGAGGAAGCAAATATGGATGTGAGCACTCAAGACGAGGTAGATAATATGCGGCGTTCAAGAAAACAACTTTGTGTTGGCTTGTGCAAGAGCGATTGCTGCAGACTCATACCGGTGGCCCAGATATGGTTGTCCTTCAGCATGATCATGGACGACAGATCATAGCGGTGAGTGTCAACCCCACCGATGAGCATAGCATACTTTTCCACCAGGCGGAAACCTTGGGTTACAAGCAGATGGCGTTAGTTTTTTGCATCGATGAAGCACCGCAACGGAACCGGGCAACCGGGCGACACAGCTCGACGCATCGTTCAGGGAAGGCGAATGCATCTGATGTCTGCTTTCATCCTAACGCACACCGCCGGGATGGTATCACGCTTACCTGGGGTTGTCTTGCGGGTTCCGGCAATCAGGCCGGTCCAGCCATGCTGTTCCTTGAGCTTGGCAAGGCGTCGGGCTCTGGACGGTGCAGGAAACCGTGGGTCAGCACCAGGTCTCGCAAGCTCTGATGGCTTGAGTGCCTGCGGAATTACCTGGTAGCGATGCCGCTTGCTCTAGCAAGCATATTCAGCGCCGGACGCTCGCCGAGCAGCAAATTCCGAGCCTTGCCATAGACTCGGGCAATCTCCTTCTTGCCCTCGGGCCCGGGAGTGAATTCGGCGCCTTCCTGGACCTTCCATTCGACCCTGAGAGGTGCGAACACAGCACGAAGGGACAAATGAGCAGTCTAGAACACTGCTACTACCACTGCTGCTGCTGCTGCTACTGCTGCTACTGCTACTGCTACTGCTGCTGCTGCTGCTACTGCTGCTGCTGCTGCTGCTGCTACTGCTGCTGCTGCTGCTACTGCTGTTGCCGACTATGTGAGATTCGTATTTTGGAAATAGGCTGCATGATCTCAGGGCAGGGCCGGTCCGGCTGACTTGCCCTACCGGCAATCGCACTGGCGAAAGACTTCTTCGAAAAAGGGAACACCGGCAACAACGCCCTTTGCGATAGAAGGCATTCATGTGTATCGAGACGGCCTTCAGTTAGAACTGATGAGGTTCATCAATCGGGTTGAAGTACAATATGCTTCCGCAGTTGCCTCCAAAGAGCGTCTTACCTCGGCCTTCCCAAAGAGAATGGCGACCTGCTCCGATTCGCCAACGACAAAGCCGCCATAGTCGAACGACGGGGTGTCTTCGCCGATCCAGGAAGTGACGAGGCTCTTCCACGAGGGGGGCAGCAGGTGGGCATAGTTGGGCGAGGAGGTCATGATGGTGACGGCAGGCAGCGCAGACGATCTGTGTGTATTGATGGGGCCGACGGATGTTGATGGAGGTTGGAGATTGACGGAAGCCGCTGGGCACCCGTGGCTGGGATGTTCTCTTCCGACCCGTTTTCCGGCTCATCGCTCCCACGTGCCTTGGGTAGCCGTTTGCCTGTGGCCCATTTTGCAAACAGAACATCGCCAGTCACTCTGGTGGTTCATCTCTGCCACCATCTCTGCCACCATCGCTACCACCATCTCTGCCACCATCGCTACCACCATCACTATCGTTGGCCGTCAACGCCAAACCCATGGGTGTGGTCGATATCTCCAGGTCGCGATGGAACGGCACTGTGGGCATGCTCCAGCGGTGTCGAAATGAGAGTCGATGCATGGCTATGGCCTTGTGGGTTATCGAGTCAAGTTGATGCACTATATGGCAGCCATGTCGGATTCAAAAGTGGTGTGGGCAGTCTCGGTGGACACACTCGGCGAACATGCTCATGGACAGCGCACAGTCCTCGAAAGCAGCATGCGCCGTTCATCGTGTCGGAGCCGGCGAGGATGAAAAGCCCGCCCTCGCCCGCTGCCAGTGGCCGGAGGGCATATTCAATGATCACGAGCAGCTTTTGTTGCCTGCGCCGTCGGCAATCGTCTTGAGCACGGCAAATCATGGATCGATATAAAACCATTGCAAAGGTGCTCGCTATCAGGGTGCTCCGGGCGTGCCTGCACCGCAGTTCTCTCACGACCGACCGGCTTCACCATGCTCATAGTGGCGCCCACCCTGCCATGCGGCTATGCTCGGTTACTAGATCGGCGAAGGTGCCCACGGCGTTGTTCTGAAGGCAACCTTCATAGAGACTGGGGAGGTGGTGGCCCTCAAGAAGATTCCCCTCACTCGCCCGGTCGAAGAAGGCATCCCGAACACAATCCTGCGCGAGATCAAGGCGCTGCAGCAACTGAACCACCAGAACGTAAGTGTGATAACCACCCGGCATGAAGGCGCGGCTGTATCTGCGTCAAGGCCGGCACCGACATTGGCAGCGGCATTCGTTGGCCGTCTCACGCAATTGCTCGTTTGGGCCTGCGCAGGTCGTCAAGTTGCGGGAGGTGTTTCCGTCTGGCCCTTCGTTTGTCCTTGTCTTTGAGTACATGCTCTCGGATCTGTCCGAGGTCTTGCGTAACTCTCCAAGTCCGCTCACTGAGGCTCAGGTCAAGGCGTACATGTTGATGCTCCTCAAGGGCATTGCCTACTGCCACGCCAATAACATTATGCACCGGGATCTGAAGCCGGCAAACCTCCTCATCAGCCCCACGGGCGTCCTGAAGCTCGCCGACTTTGGTTTGGCGCGTGTGCATTCAACAGAGAGCATCAAGCGGCCGTACAGTCATCAAGTGGCGACGAGGTATCAATGCGCGAGGCGAAGACGACGGCCAAAAATCCAGCTTTGTGGATCGCTAATGGGAGTGGGCAAGGCGAGCCTCGAGGCATGTCGCTGATTCTCCTGCATGTTTCCACGCGCTCATCGCTTCGTGTCTGTTATCCGCCTGCAGATGGTATCGAGCGCCCGAGTTGCTCTATGGGGCTCGCCGATACGATGTCGGGGTCGACTTGTGGGCCGTGGGATGCATTTTTGGGGAGCTACTCAACCACTCGCCCATCTTTCCGGGCCAGAACGATATTGACCAGCTCTACCAGGTCCTGAGCATTCTGGGGACGCCGACCAAAGAAATATGGCCAGTTGAGTTTTGTTGATTGCGGGGTCTGGAGGCGCTGGGTTCATGGACCGCCCGAGGCCATGTTGGTTGGTGGAAGCTGCACGCCGACTGGGTTAGCAGATCAATCCGCTCTGCCCAATGACGACCGTTATCTCAATGCCTGCTCGGATGTGATGCATCGACAGGAGCTGGAGGACTTGCCTGACTACAACAAGATCCAGTTCGATATGATGCCCGCGGTCTCGTTTGACCATGTTTGCCCCGACGCCTCGCCAGAGGCAGCCGAGCTGCTGGGCAAGTTCCTGGTGTATCCCAGCGCCAAGCGAATCTCAGCAAGCGAGGTATACGGAGAGCTTGTGGGCGTGGCGGATGTTGGTCCTGGCTCATGAGCTGGCCAGTGCATTTGTTGCAGACACAAAGACAGCGGCCTCAGGGGGAGTGTCCGATGCTGCCGGCCACCATAAGCCATGTTTGAATCCATTGTTGATCCCATCGTTTGTCGACTTAGGCTCTGCTCGATCCGTATTTCTTCAGCCAGCCGCTGCCGGCCCACCACCTCGAGTTGCCCATTCCAAAGCGCCAGGCCCGCGAGCAATTCGATGTCGACAAGCCGCTCGACTGGATATTCTTTTCTGCGGCCAACGACGAGTAGAGGTGCCCTGGCCGTCGGGAGCAACACCGTTGCTGCATCCCAAGACCGAGGAATACCGGATCATCGGCCGGGCATGCGCTTTATTCCGAATGCCGATCTATCTAGAACCAAACTTGATGATGGTGCCCTCAACGCCGACCGTAGACTTCTTGAGCGCGCTTCTCGAATGCCGTCACCATGAGTCTACTGGTTTCGGTAAAGAAGGAAGAGGCAGCCTGGGCATACAGCGGCGATCGGAACTCAAAGTCGATAAAGAAATCAACGTGGCAACTTGGATAATCGCACGGCAATACATCGCCCCTGGCTTCAGCGGGAACGTTCGGGGTGAATCGCCAGGTGTTGATAAGCTTGCGGAAGAGATGGGAGTTTGAGGCGACGGCCTTGTGCATTTCAGCGGGGTAGAAGTATCGGCTCAGTAAAGGGCGGGATCGGGGATGAAGAGTGCGGGAGAACTTGGCAGCCAGAGCAGTGGCTTATAGGAGCGCACGCCGTTCAAAGAAACAGTGTGCACGCCTGAAATCACGGAGGTGCAAATCATGATATGGCGGAAGGCCTCGCTGCCATCCAGCCCAACCATGAGCGATCGAGGCCCAAAGCGATCCGATACCCAAAGCCGTTCGAGACGCTTCGCACCATCAGTTATGCTATGCAGCAGGTCGGAATACGTGGCTTCGCCAAGTTACCTGCACCATATCGTACTCGCAGCAGGTCACCGTCGATGTGTATCGCTCCTTCATGGCGCTGAATCCAATGACAAGATCGGCTTTCATGATTTTCTTCCGGGGGGAAATTACTGTGGAGGTCGAGCCAGCAGCCGAGGCCGGGCTGCCCGACGGAGGCTTGAAGCGAGCATCCGTGGGAATTTCTGCAGACGACAACACGATCGATTCGACGCAATAGGGAAGGAACTTGGAGTATTGATCGACATCCGAGACAATGTCGTAGAGCTGCCGCTGCGAAAAGTTCATGAGCCGCCGCTCTCGGTGCTCCTTGGCCAGCGACGTTAGCGGTGCTGGAAAGTTGAAAAAGGACCTTGTCGGAGCCTGCAGCCGAGGCCTCGGGCGAGCGGCCACAGCCAGGGCCGGCAGCGACAGACAGGTCATTGGCGAGGAGGGTCGGCGGCGGTACGATGCAAGACCAGGTTGTTGCGGCCTGGCTGGGAGTCTCCGCGCAAGAAAATGCGGGAGGCTGCCTGCGCAGCGACAAGCCGTGCTGGATCATACGGCTGGCCCTGACCACACCGAAAGAGCAGGCACGCACCAGAGCCGGGCCACCGCCTGCCCGGCCGAGGACCGACAGCGCATATGCACCTGGCCGGCCGGCCTGTGCGCTTGGGATGCCATCATGTTCATGGGCTCGGCAGGCCTGGGCTGCCCCAGCCGGCCTGTGCCGGTGTTCTGGGCGGCTGACTCAGCCTCACGTGGACAACTCCGACCTCGGCTGCACTTTTTTTTTTGTTGAGCGCAGCCGCCGTTGGGCACAACGAGAGAACAGGGCCGCCGAGAGGGCCGACCAACATCGGCCAGCATCCGCCAGACCGCTACGGCATCCACTACAGCATCCCTGCTTGAGCGCACCGACGCAGTAGCAGTCCGCCAAGATGGGTATCGTCAAGAAGCATGCCAAGGGTCGCTTGGATAAATACTACCATATGGCCAAGGAACAGGGCTACCGTGCCCGTTCCGCCTTCAAGCTCATCCAGCTGAACAAGAAATACAACTTCCTGGAAAAGGCCAAGGTCCTGGTCGATCTCTGCGCCGCTCCTGGTGGTTGGTACGTATGGTTGCTTTGACTGCGACGGCACACTGGCGAAGCAAAGGCACACCCGATACGATCCCGAGCAAATCTATTTTTCCTGCAAGAGCATCCGTTCCGCACTGCTCTCCCTCCCATCGAATGCAGTCATGTCGGTCGGATAGCTAAATTCAAAGTCTGGTCGATACTCACCCTGCCTCGCAGGCTCCAGGTTGCGGCCAAATATATGCCCAAGCCCAACATCATCATCGGTCTCGATCTGGCTCCGATCCGTCCGATACCTGGCGTCATAACCTTTGTCGAGGACATTACTACCGCCAAATGCCGGACGACAATCAAGGCGGAGCTAAAGACCTGGAAGGCTGACGTTTTCCTGCACGATGGTGCCCCGAACGTCGGTACCGCCTGGCTGCAGGATGCCTTCCAGCAGTCGGAGCTCGTTTTGGCGTCGTTGAAGCTGGCGACCGAGTTCCTGGGGCCCAACGGCACCTTTGTCACCAAGGTCTTTCGATCCAAGGATTACAACAAACTGATGTGGGTCTTCAACCAGCTCTTCTCCCGAGTCGAGGCTACCAAGCCGGCATCGTCCCGTAATGTCTCTGCTGAGATCTTCGTGGTCTGCCAGGGCTACTTGGCACCCAAAAAAATCGATCCGAAAATCCTGGATCCCAAGTACGTGTTCAAGGAAGTGGACGACGTCGACGACGCCGAGGACGAAAAGAAAACACAGGAGCGCCACAATGCCATCCTGAACGATCTGTTCCACCCAGAGGTAAGTGGCGCCTGCCGTCAACCCTTCGCTGGGATATATCGTCTCGGTTCAATAGCACCGCAGGATACTTGTACGCTGTTGCCTTGACTGTGTGGCTATGCTGTGCTCAGTCAAGCCAGGGCGTGGATCTGTACTATTGCCGTCGGTCTGCGCGAACATGGCCTCGGTGTTCGTAGTGAGCTGACGGCTCCTGAATCTGGTAGAAACGCCGTCGACACCGTGATGGCTACGAAGACAACGACTATACTCTACACAAGTCCAACAGCGTCACAGAGTTCATCGAGGGCAAGGACTTTATTCCTCTCCTTGCCCGATCGCACGAGCTCAGCTTCAAGAAGGATGAAAATGGCAAAATGTGAGTTTTGGATGCAGGACAAACTCTGTGCTGCTGCTCGCGGCTCTCATGGCGGCTCCTGCTGGTCGGCGGATGGAATTGAGCAGAGCAGCGCTGGCGCTCGGCAATATTCGAGTATGGGGGGTTCGCTGAACCGAGTCGTCTGGCTTGAGCACCGAGCATGGTTCTAAGTTGATATGCGCCTCATCTTGTTAGTTATGAAAAGCACCCGCTTACTACCGAGGAGATCAAGGAATGCCTCTCGGACTTGCGAGTGCTGGGTAAAAAGGATTTTAAAACCCTACTCAAATGGCGCGAGGAGATTCGCGTGTCGTGTGGCCTGGACAAGTCCCGCCAACAGAAGCGCCAAGAAGCCGAGGAGAAGGCCAGGCTAGAGGCCGAGACCAGCCAGGACAAAGAGGAGGACGTCGAGGATGAGGTACAGCGTCAATCCAATCTCCTCAATATCCAGCTGAAGCGGCAGATGCGAAAGGTCAAAGACAAGCGCGCCAAGCAGCTTCTCAAGATGCAAATGGGCATGACAACCCCGATGGACATTGGTCTGGAGGCCGAGCACGGTATCGGTGGCCTCGATGTGGACGACGGATCGGGCTTGTTTGACTGGAAGAAAGTCGGCGATGTAAGTGCACCGCATGCATGACAGCTATGAGACAGCGCCACGAACAACGGGCGACGAGCCGCGTTCGACAGGATCACTGACAGAGGCATCAACGACACCAGGCCAGCAACACACTTGGCAAAGCTCGAAGGGGAGAGTTTGAGGAGTTTGAGAGCGATGAGAGCGACGATGCCGCCGAGGACGACGATGACGAGGAGGACGAAGTCCTTGATTCGGACGAAGAGACGGCGCAAAAGGTTCAGTGGCTCGAGAATGATCTCGACCAAATGTAAGTTATCGCATCTATCGCTCGAATACCCACCGGTGCTCCTCGCACGACTGACATCATCGATGTCTGCTGCGGGATTCCACACCAAGGTACGAGAATTACAAGTCCCGCAAGCTCGAGAAGGACCCTAAGGCCAAGGTTGCCCAGCAGAAGGAAGGCGCCAAAGCCAAGTTCGAAGAATGGTACGGATCTGAGTACGACAAAAGTATCCGTGACCTTGGCAAGGACGACGATGACGACGAGGAGGGCGGCGAGAGACAAGGCTCCGACGACGACAGCGAATATAGCTCGTGGGGTGACGAGAGCGAGGACGAGCGTAAGCCGACAAAGAAAGGTGCCGCCGTGAAGATTGGTGCGAAGCGCACCAAACCCAGTGCGGACAGCGAGGACGAAGACCAGGATGATGCGCCACAGGCACTCTCGAAAAAAGCCAAGCTCTTCTTCGACAACCCCATCTTCAAGAAGAGCACTGAGCTTGGCCAGAAGCCCAAGCCCGATCAAAAGGGCAAGAACACAAAGAACAAGTCCAAGCCCAAGGGCATGTTTGATGCTGATCTCGAAAGCGAGAGCGACGACGAGGTGCAAGCGAACCCGCTCCAGGGCTTCTCGGACGATGAAAACGAATTCGAAGTCGTTAAGGGAGACGAAGTTGGCCCGGACAGTGAGTGCTTCATGAGCTTGACCATCCTGCTCGAGCGAGCGATGGAGGGCTATCGAACGCGAAATGTGTCGCTTTGCGCTTTGGGAATCCATCATCCTGTCGTTCGCATCCAGTTATTGACCAAGCCAACCCATTTCAATCTACCCTGCTCCATCCAGAGGATCCGTTCGCCATCACCAATGCAGTTGGATATACTCTCGCGCAGCAAATGGCTTCGGCCAAGGGCAAGCGCGACCTCCTGGACGACTCGTTCAATCGGTATACGTTCAACGACCGCGAGGGGCTGCCAGAGTGGTTCCTCAAGGAGGAAGAAAGGTTCAACAAGCCACAGATGCCTGTGACCAAGGAGGCTGTGGAAATCATGCGGCAGCGCATGCTGGCGCTCAATGCCCGACCGATCAAAAAGATTGCCGAGGCCAAGTTCCGCAAGAAGATGCGTACCCTGCGGCGCCTCGAAAAGTCGCAGCGCAAGGCCGAGGGCCTGGCCGAGAACGAGGAGCTCAGCGAAAAATCCAAGCTCGAGCAGATCACAAAGCTGATGGACAAGGCCAAATCCAAGTCCAAGCTGGAGAAGCCCAAGATCAAGCTCGTCGTTGCCCGCGGTGCCCACAGGGGTGTCCAGGGCAGGCCCAAGGGTGTCAAGGGCAAATACAAGGTAAGCGCTTGTGCAGAGCAGTGGAGATGGACCAACATCGAGCCCTGTACCGCCATCCCACATCCTCATTCATGTGGCTGCTGCTGCTTCATCACGCAGATGGTCGATCCGAGAATGAAGAAGGAAGTTCGCGCGGAAAAGCGAAAAGCCAAGGAATCCAAGTCCCGACGCCGAAAGTAGACAGCCACCACCTCCGTGATCGACAAGACGGCACAGCGTCGCCCGACGCTTTAGTCCGAGTCATGGCATATTTGGAATACATCATCCAAGACACCCGCTGTTAGCAAAGCGAGAGGGCAAGTGCGAGAGTGAGCAGACCCACTCGATTCAGGCAATGCCATAAATTAAAAGATATAGGGTCAAGCGGTCAATACAAAATGAGAAGGAATGGGAAAGGAAATGCGAGAGCAGCAGAAGACATGGACGCCGTGTCGCCAAAAGCTGGCTGTGCTGCTCCTTACTGTCCTCGGCCACGTCCACCGAAGCCTCCTCGGCCGCCGCTAAATCCGCCACGGCCGCCACTAAATCCGCCACTAAATCCGCCACGGCCGCCTGCACCTCCACGACCGCCGCCAAAGCCTCCACGGCCGCCAGCTCCTCCGCGACCACCACCAAATCCACCGCGGCCGCCAGCGCCACCACGACCACGGCCTCCACCAAATCCACCGCGACCGCCACGGCCGCCGCGCTTCTCGACCATGCCTGGGAATAGCGAAACAATCTCGTTAGAATAGTATCGCAGAGCACACACACATATGCATGCACATACACGAGCTCGACAACGACTGCAGGTCAAAGGACAGCCGTTGGCCAACGTAAATCCGTGCGCTCATACCTTGGCGACCCAGTGGCTTCTCGACTGAGGTTTCATAGGCGGTTGTGGTTGTAGTTGTGGCGCAGAAAGGAACAGAAAGAGCGGGTGAGAACCGCTGCCTCGACACGAGGGCAGCGATGGCTGGGTGGATCAACCCGTTGACATGGCAGCGAGATGGCCGCGGTCCATCATGGAGGCTCGACCAAATGACTTTCGCCATGGACATGGCCTTTGAGTGCCCGTACCTTTGCCGCCAGCAGTCTTAGGCTTGGGCAGGAATCGCTCTAGTGGCAAAAGCTTGTCGGGGGCGATGAAAACCTTGTCATCCTTCTTGAACGAGGTGGCGACAACGCCATCCTGGACCTTCACGGTGAAGTACACTTCGTTGATGGGACCAAGGATTTCGTCGACCTTGCCGATCTGGGTCTTGTTCTCGAGGTAGATGGGGGCATTGAAGTAGGGAACCTGATGGGGGCAAGAGCGGACAGATCAAGTTAGGAAAGGCTGCGATTTGATTGAGGCAAGCGTGAAGAGCCATACACAGCTCCAGCAACGATGACGACAACCAAGCCACTCTCTGGAGGCGAAACAGAGGATTTGTTTTGCAGCACGAGTACCTTTTCGTTCACACTTTTGCAGACCATTTCGCCTTCACAAGGATGCACGAAAACACCCATGGCTGCGTGATCGGGGCAGAATGTGGCGTGATCGGTCAGTATGCAGGAGGCGAGCGATACACATTGGCAAATCAAGTAAAGAAGCACCCGACGACAGCCAGTACAGCCTCGGCTGTAGAAAAGACAACGCAATGGCGCTGCTGCAAAAGAGGCACGAGAGCCACAGTGCAGCAACTCATAGCGCAGAAATGACGGCTATGATAGCTGTGAGATCATAGCAAAACAGGCTCCAATGTCCGGCGAACGGCTGTCAATGTTGTGGCAGCTCGCTGACGGGCCAGATCCAGACGCCGAGCTCGAATCAGAGCTGCAGCTCTGCCAAGCTGCCCAAAGGCCGCAGTGTCGGATGGTGAGCAGCATAGGTCGAAATCTTGGAGTTGCCAGTGTTTGAGAGTCAGGTGGAATCCACTTCCGCTCATTATGAGTGTCGCTGAGATGGCGTCCTCCAACGGCGATATGCGTCCAGCATAGATATCCGGGATATGATCATCGGCATGGTTGTCTGGCCACAGGTGACAGTTCCAAGATAGTCGTGTGACATGCTCGACTGAATGATCCACATCGTGGATGATCTGGTCCAGGTACATCCTGTCGTCCGGTCTTTTCCGATCTTCTCCCATCCTGCAGTATCCGATCGGTGGTATCTTTGATCGTGCCGAGTCGATATGCCATACCAAGTGGAGCAGCCTCCCACTCTGCCGTCAAGCGTTTTAAAGCGAGCCAATAACATGCCGCTGTGATGCCACTCCACCAATGATTGACAGGCTTCCAGAGCGATCAAGACGGCCACGAAGAAGGCAGCGGGTTCAAAGATTGCGGCGAGTGGGCAAGCAGAGTGAAATGCACTTACGCAGAACGGTGTCCGGCGGGCCAACCGGACCACTGAATCCACCACGACCGCCGAATCCACCACGACCTCGACTGCCGCCACGTCCTCCTCGGTTCATTTTTTTTGGAATATGCTCTCGTTCGACGGACAAAAGGTGCTTGGGAGCTGCAAGGGACGGTCAAGCGGCTGCTGGAGGGATGAGAACGCCTGGATCTGGCTCGATCGGAACCAAGAAAAAAAGCCAGCGAAGGAAATGAAGAATTAATTTACAGTCACGTGTCAGCCGAGACACGCTCCTCGCTCGGCGCTCTCGTTGCGCTCTCGTTGCGCGAAGAGGCCGACGATCAGGTCTGCGAAGGATGGACAGCATCAATACACAGCATGTTGAATTAGCAATCGTTCGCAGATGCATGGAGTGAGCGGGTACGACGGGGACCAGCGAGCCGCTGCAGATGCAGTCACTGCAGGTCAGGGCAAGAAGACATACCCGGGATGAGGGAGGAAGAAACCAGGGCAAAGAGCAATACCACTGGAGGACATCGACGGGTGGATTTTCGAGGGGTTTGCCGATCAAAGTCGTCCAATTTCACACAACTCTCACCACCCACGCAAGCAACAGCAACAAGTTATTCGTGTGTGAATATGTCCCGCTCATCAATATATTCAGGATCATGGCGATATCGCCGTCGGTTGTAAACACAGCAGGTGCAGCGGCGTCGTTAGGGCCTGGGACCTCGAGATGCCCAGTATCCCTCGAAGGGTTGAATCTCGGAATGCGTCGCCGGCTCAGCCCAATTGAGCTGCTGAGGCCTCGTCGCTCGAACTCTCAGGATCGGCCTCACGCCGTCTGTTCCAGAGGCCATCGGTTTCCTTCGGGATGCTGTCCTCGGCAGGAGCTGGGTCCTTCTCCTTTGGCGGAGCCGCAGGCTTGGGAATCGTTGGCAGATAGACCTTGTGGAAGCATGGATAGACGATCGTTTCGATGAAGACCGATTGTAGCTTGGAGGTGATGATCGACGTTAGCTTGGGCAGGTCCTTAACCTTGGTGCGATGTCCAAGCAGCGAGCGGACTTCAAACTCAAGCATAAAGTCCTCCAAGATAGATATCGACAGATAGGTTTGCGAGTTGTCTGGGAGTGTGACGAACTCGAGGGCAAGCTTCGGATAGCGATCGTCAAGAGGGGAGGCACATCGGTTGAGCACAGAGGACCCGCCGAGGGCAAGATTGGATGTCGGAGTAGATATCGATAGGGTACAAGCCAGTGCGGATCCGAGGGACACGGGTTAGCGAAAGGTGAAGTGGTGAACAAGAGGCGAACATGCGTTGGACATGGGGGGTGAGTAGCTCCCACGATTACGATGTGCTTCGCTATGGGCCATGACATACCGTTCCAGAAAACTTGACAATCGACAAAGACAGAGAAACAGGCAGCGACGCAGTATAGGCTTTGGGCCAGTTGATGAGGACTTGTGTGTCGATGCCGATGGTGATCTGGTCGTTGTACTCAAAGCCTATCTCGGCACGCTGTGGTGGGCATGCCGAGTCGTGCCGGTTCGAGAACAAGCGCAAGCGATTCCATTCCCCAAGTCGGTGGAGTGTTTTGGTCAGTTACATAGTCGCTCGTGGTCCCGTAGAGTCGGACTGGTGGGAGGGTGTTGTGGGAGGGAGGGAGGTAGAAGCCAAGTGCATGGAATGTGATTGACGGCCGCTGTAGCGAAGGCAGAGACGCACTTGGGGCTATCCACGCACCAGATTTGTTGTATACTCGACGTATCGGATCTTGGCATCCTTGAAGATGGGGTATTGCTCACCGAGCGAAAACTCGGTAATAGCAACATGGCCTAGGAAGCTGGGCCTGCGAGACGAGTCCGTTTGGTCCGATGGCCCGTTGATGGCTTCGTCGATGAGCGATATGATTCGATCGTTGAACTCTTTGTCGCTGCGATACTTTGATATGATCTGGGCCAGGATGACATTCAGCCACTTGAGGGTTTCGCTCGGCTGGGAATTGATGTCGTACTGGGTCTTGGAGACGATCTGAGCCTCGTAGATGTTTGGATTGGCAGAGGCCGCGAGCTGCACCGAGAAGATAGAGCCTGCGTAAGCCGGGGCAAAGTGCTCGGGCGCTAACGACCTGCAGTAGGCCGGCAAGGTCGTGCGGGCTGGTGGGCTAACAAGCCGCTGGAGTTGTTCAGTCGCCCGCTGGCGGACTGCTCGCTGCTCGCTGCTTCGTCCATGGTGAGCGGCTTTGCTCGAACTCGGGCAGCGGACATACTTTGGACTGGAAGCGTCTGCGATTGCGCCTCCTTTTGGCGATCTCGATCTTGGTCTCGCCGCCACTCCGCAGCAGGAACACCTTGAGCAGGAAGAAGATCAAGATGCAGAGGATGATCTGGCCGGCGATGAAGCCCTTGATGAACTCCTTGGAGGCCAAGTTCACGGCAGCCTCAATGGACTTGTCGATGTAGGCCGAGTCGCTTGACCACGAGGACGAGGCCATGATCGCATTGGGCGCCTGCTGCAGAGGTTGTGGTGTGGAGGCAGAGGCAAGATGCGGTGGGTGGAAGCAAAAGGAGAGAGGAGCGCCGACACCGACGGGGCCAGGAGACGGCGCTCTCCACAAGCCACACGCGCAGGTCGCCAGAGCAGCCCAGCTCGACCATCCGCACCAGCCGGGCAGGCGGGCGACCGCAGGACGGCGAGCGAAATGCAGTCGAAAGTGGAACGATCAGCGGCCGACGCAGATCTCACCCGTGTTCCGAACAATTGTGATGAGATGCATAGCCCCGAGTCTGATGAGTGGGAGTCGTCTCTCGCTCGCTGCACCTGACACACTCACGGAGATTGATCATGCCGGATGGACGCACCACCGCGCTTGCAAGGGAGAACGATAGATGCCCGCTTCATTGCGCAAACGGTTATATTTGGACGAGACGACAGCCAGGCCACAGCGGCAATCTCAGGACAGAGGGCAGCGTGGCGCAGAGCGCTCGGAACAGCAAGTTTATGAGGGGGAGAGCACTTAGTACTCCTCGGCTTCCTCCTCCTCGCCCTCAACAGAGTCGGTACCGACTTCCTCGTAGTCCTTCTCGAGGGCAGCCAAGTCCTCACGGGCCTCGGAGAATTCACCTTCTTCCATACCCTCACCGACGTACCAGTGGACGAAGGCACGCTTGGCATACATAAGATCGAACTTATGGTCAAGGCGAGCCCAGGCCTCAGCAATGGCAGTGGTGTTGGAAAGCATGCAGACGGCACGCTGGACCTTGGCGAGATCGCCACCAGGGACGACGGTGGGGGGCTGGTAGTTGATGCCGACCTTGAAGCCAGTGGGGCACCAGTCGACGAACTGGATGGTGCGCTTGGTCTTGATGGTGGCGATGGCGGCGTTGACGTCCTTGGGGACAACGTCACCACGGTACAGGAGACAGCAGGCCATGTACTTGCCGTGGCGGGGGTCGCACTTGACCATCTGGTTGGCGGGCTCGAAGCACGAGTAGGTGATCTCGGCGACGGTGAGCTGCTCGTGGTAGGCCTTCTCGGCAGAGATGACGGGAGCGTAGGTAACGAGGGGGAAGTGGATACGGGGGTAGGGGACGAGGTTGGTCTGGAACTCAGTCAGATCAACGTTAAGAGATCCGTCGAAACGAAGGGAGGCGGTGATGGAGGAGACGACCTGAGCAATGAGACGGTTCAGGTTGGTGTAGGTGGGGCGCTCAATGTCGAGGTTGCGGCGGCAGATATCGTAGATGGCCTCGTTGTCAACCATGAAGGCACAGTCAGAGTGCTCAAGGGTGGTGTGGGTGGTGAGGATCGAGTTGTAGGGCTCGACGACGGCAGTGGAGACCTGAGGGGCGGGGTAGACCGAGAACTCGAGCTTGGACTTCTTGCCATAGTCGACAGAGAGACGCTCAAGGAGGAGCGCACCGAAACCAGAGCCCGTTCCACCACCGAACGAGTGGAAGACGAGGAAGCCCTGGAGACAGTGTGCAGTTGTCGGCGAGCTTGCGGATGCGGTCAAGGACGAGATCGACAATCTCTCCTTGCCGATGGTGTAGTGGCCACGGGCGTAGTTGTTGGCGGCGTCCTCCTTGCCGGTGATCAGCTGCTCGGGGTGAAGAGCTGGCGGTAGGTGCCGGTGCGGACCTCATCGACGACGGTGGGCTCGAGATCGACAAAGACGGTACGGGGGACGTGCTTGCCGGCACCGGTCTCGGAGAAGAAGGTGTTGAACGAGTCATCACCGCCGCCGATGGTCTTGTCAGAGGGCATCTGACCGTCGGGCTGGATGCCGTGCTCTGGGAGGGCGAGCAAGCGAGTGAACGGGAAGCGAGAGATCAGCGGCTAGATCAGCTTCGACTGAACAAAACAGACGCGGCCATGCTGTGCCGTGCTGTGCTGCGGGGCTCTGCAAGCGAGGCCAGAAGGCGGGCTGCAGTGGCGAGACCCAACGACAGCAGCGACAGCAGCGACTCCGAGAGGGTGGCAACTTACCAAGACAGTAGAGCTCCCAGCAGGCGTTACCGATCTGGACACCGGCCTGACCAACGTGGATGGAAATACACTCTCTCATGGTGGTGGAAGAAGGAAGCGAAGACGGGCTTGCGAGGTAGACTGGTCTTTCAAACGAGGGAGAAAGATACGAAGAAGAAAATGGGGGCTTCCCGCTGCCGCCCGGGTATTTATTGGGGGGGATGCTCGAGGACAGGCGGGGCGGGCGACGGAGACGGAGAGAGCGGGCGGGCGGGTGGCTTGGGCCGGGGGAAGAATGCCGCTTGCCAAATCGGGGCAGCACGCGGCTTACGTCACCGGGCCGGCCCCAATCTGGCACAAATATCGGCCCGAAAAGGAAGGTCACGTGGCGTGCATGACGCGCGGTGTCGCCCGCGGGACCGAGGCGAGAGCAGCGCGAGACGGGACAGAGGCTGGCACGAGGAGCGAGAGCGGGCAGCGGCGAGGAGAGACCCGTCACGCGGCAGCCCAGGGTCGTGATTGGCGGAGATGGGCAGGGGTTGCACGAGACATGCTGCGCGCGGCATTGTTGTGTAGTGGTGTTGGGTGGGAGTGTCGTGACGAGCGCTGGTGGGAGAATCGAATCGGGTGACGGGGTGGGAGTGTCGAGCGATCAATGCCGGTGCAGAGGAGAATCGTGACGAGCGCTGCTCCATATCAGACGCTCGGTCACTCTGCCTCTCTCGATCACCCAAACGCCCACCCACACGCCCACCCAGTCCGATCCGCCCGACTCCCAGGTCATGGAAGAAAGGCGTTACAATCGATATTTTGATCAATTGCAGAATAATGTATTG